>NC_142794.1:105112375-105191622 GCF_049724085.1 Artemia sp. Qi Xiang Cuo | reverse complement strand
AAACTCTTGTTTGTAGTGAAACTATATGCGAGTAGTAAAGCATTAATAGATCCGACCAGTGATTGCGTAATTTGTCTTACCTCTGGCCTGAGGAATGAATATACAGTGTAGTCTAACCGGTACATTGGCTTACCACGGGTCAGTCACCTATTACTACGAACGATACTTGCCTTACCAGACGGGTTTTCTGAGGTAACACTCATTTTTTTGGGGTCAAACAGAGAGAGAGTGGTGGTTACTCCATATACAGTAACTTGATTAGTAGGTTTTTTTTTAAAAAACTTGGCGACGTATGATGTACTCAAGCAAAAACTCTATAAATGTTCATACACTACATTCCAATTTTCATTATGTTTTAACACATTGATTATAGTACATTACATATTATTAACTTTGAAAACAATGGATTCGTCAATTTTCAATTTGATTAAAATTTCATTATATATCAACAAAAAAAAATAAAATAAAAAAAAACGTTTAAAATTGTCGAGAGTTTATATTCCTTTTAAATTTAACAAGGTTGATTTGCAAAGCCCAAAGGATTTATAATTTACAGTAATATATTAATAAAGCAGTCAGATTTTATATTACCAAAAAGATAACGGGAAAACAGCTACACAGACTTTCTGTAAAAATTTATAAAATATTAGACAGCCTACTCTAAATATATGAAAAAATTTATTCAAGTCGTTATCACATCAATTACAGCTAAGTTTTTTTGGCTCAGAAAACATCTTTGGAAACTAAAAGCTGGCACTAACGTAATAATTGAGCGTGTATTTACGAAATATTAATTTTAACATATCTCTGTCGCTCCGAATACTATATTAATTCAAAATTATATTAGTTTTTTTAGTTAAAAAAAAATATTTTTCTCGGTGACTTCAATATGCATTCCAAACGCTCATAAAAACTAATGGTAAATTAATTCAAATTATTTGCGGGATTTTCCCTCCAAATCAGAATGCTTTCTCCTTTTAATTGACAGTATTAGCAGTGCAGATTTGCCAGCTGCGATTATTAATAATTTTACACACCATTAAGCCAAGTCCAGCGCTTGATTTGACCAAAGCATTGGGGACTTAGCCCCCCTTGGTTAATTTCAGTTAAATATGTTAATGACTAAATATTCACATTTTCAACGTTTAGTATTAGGGGGGTACTAATTTTCCTTCTGTAAAAAAAAGAAAAAAGACTGAATTTTGAACGGCGGCTCAGCGAGCCGTAATTCATCTTTTCACAGATTCAAAAAAGGATTTGAGTAGTATATTTCGTGAAATTTTTTTACGTTGTGCTTTACTGAAATGAGATAAATGCTTTTCTAGACAAAATTATGGTTAGGCTGGGGGTACTAATTTTCCTTCTTTAAAAAAAAGACTGAATTTTGAACGGCGGCTGAGATAAATGCTTTTCTAGACAAAATTATGGTTAGGCTGGGGGGTGGGGGTACTAATTGGTTAGGCTAGGGGGGGGTGCTAATTTTTTTTTCATGCTAAATTTTGTCTTCTTTTATTTACAAGTTACCCTTGGCTTCTCTCATAATGGCTGCAACGGGCTATATATATATATAAAACGGCTATAGCTATAATGGGCAGATTATATATTGATATTATAAGTATTTAAATAATATACTTTTCTGAATATATATTGTGTAAAGACCTCAAAAGAAAAAACAACTCAAGTATAATACAGGATTTTATAACGAGCCTCTTGAAAAATAAGCAAATAAAGAAAATCAAATTTTCGGTAATATTTAGCAGTAAGAAGAAGGAAGGTAAAGAAATAAATAATAGGAGCACCTTTAAGCCATTATGCACATCACGCCTTAATGAGCAATAAACTTTTTGCTTTAAACAAGAGGAGGGCAAAATTTGACCTTAAGCATTTATCCAACAAAATGGAAAAAGGGGATTGTTTTTTTCATGCTAAATTTTGCCTTTTTTTAAAGGAAGAGGATTCGTGCAATTACCCTCCCTCTGAAAAGAGAGCAAGATGGAACGAAGCCACATTGATGCAAGCTGCAAGGCCTTCTATCATCAGGTATGCTGGTCCAATTATACATGCTCTGGACCAGCCAATGACCACGCAACTTTTAATGCCAGGAGCCTCTGCGCAAACCTCTACGCAAGCTGGGAGGAAATTGAAAAGAGAGTGGGCTGCTTCTCATAATGCCTCAGCCCAGACTACTCAAGATCGTGAGGTTGACCCCCTTCATGCTTTTCCAGGGACCTCAGGTGTAGAAGCCCAGTCAGAATTTGTAAGTATATATATAATTTTTTTCTTTCCGTATTTTCAAAAATAAGGTACATTTTCTCAAGCGCATAATTTTGATCAGTAAAACTTAAATTTGTTTCTAAACTATTCTATAATAATACTATTTCTTTTTCTTTCATTATCCAAATTAGCAGTATATAAAAGAAAGTTTATAACGCTCAAGTAGCATATAGCTTATCATACATTTCTATAGAACCTCACCTGTAACTTCTTCTTTTTAGGCAAGATGTTTTCTAATGCAATAATCCAATATTTCTTTAAACAAACTAACTATATAAAAATATCAATTCACTATTTCACAGTTGGCAATTGAACAACCATTCTTAAACTGGTATATGTTTTTGCACTAAGCTTTCGCACGTATCTGGGTTTTATCAAAATGCCCCGATCACTACACTTGAATATTTAATCCGCCGACAGGTATAATTCGAATTTTAAGTGCTCCTTGCAAAGTGGGCTTTAAATAACAGGATGTCTATCTTCGATAAGCAATTAACACAGGAAAAAAGGTTTTTTAATAATTTCCAGATATGTCATTGCAGTGATGTCAAAAAGCATTATTTGGGCGAACCCGTTTTTGGTCATTTCAAGCAATTATTTCGACGAAACAGTTAGGGACATTTTAAAAGATGTTTTCGAGAAAGAATTTGAGGCTGTTCTATTTGAACAGTGTTGTGAAGTCCGATACTCCAACTCGAAAGGGCTTCGATCCTTCTACGCCGAAGGAAGCTCCCAGTTCCCAAAGGTCCTTCCCGGGGGCTCTAAAAAGGACCATCCAGCATTTTAATTGCACTTTAATTGTTGAAATGGTAGGAGAAAAAAAGTTCTTCTCTCTTAAAATGATTTATTTAGTCCAGGTTAGGTACGTCCGGCAGTTCAAGCAAATCGGTTGACAAAAGACGTCGGAAAATTCGGATTCTTGAAATAGTAACACTGACACAAGCAACTAATGTATGGTCTTCATGTTCATTAACCAAATCTGAAAAACAATTTTACATTGAGAACATTGCATCGGTTGAACGATGGTAGGATTTTATTGAGAGTTACATTCGAGAGGGTCAAGCACTAGAGTTGGATCCCTATCTTTCGTTTTTATTCTGAAAATTTTTGGATTAAAATCATTAGTTTTATATATTATTCTCTTGTTCTAACTTATCCTCTAAGAATAAGACTTAATTTTTCTGACTAAAACAATATATATTTTTAAAATGTTCAGTTGTCATTATGAAAAACATATGGCAATGTAACTTTTTTTCTTCTTCTTTTAATTGATCAGGCGGTGGGACAGTGACTGAAAAATTTACATAATTTATTAACTTTATATAGATAATGGTTATTTTACATTAAAAATAAAACCTTTTTTTTATAAATTAATTATAAAGAACCACAACAACAATTGAGTTACGAACCAACAAAATTTGCAGAACCAGTTCTTTCACCACCAGTAGTGTTCAATGATGAACCTACATTAGTTCTAGAGAATATGGAATGGCATAGGGGTTTCCTTAATGATGTTCTTGGGGAAATGGCTTGCCTAGACGACTTAACCTGTGATATTGACATGCTTGAGGATCCGGGGTGGTCAGATAGTTTCATGCGTGAGCATTTAGGGGATGTTAATAGTACATCTGAACCGGGTCCTCATAATAAAATTCCATGTCAGAACAAAACATGCTGGCTCGATCAATTGCCCTCAAACACGTTGGAATATGTACTAGGGGAATGTCTCACGCCATCTCCAACCAATGCGATTGAACAGACTGGGAGTGGTGGTGTTATTGACAATTCCCTGTCACCCTCCTCCATTCCACTTAAGGATATAACTAATACTAGTAGTAATATAACAACAACAACAACAACAACATCAGTATTCCTTCTTCCAGATTTTTTTCTGTCCAACTCTGCCTTGCACCAAACAATTGTCTACAGCGCCGAATCCGGTGACCCCTTCAACGCTCTAATGTCGGGGGATATAATAACAGATCCCTCGGCCATTACATATTCATATACTGATAAGATTTGAACCATTCTTGAACAACAAATGGGGGTCTGGGGAGTGGGGGTCAGTATAAAAGCATCAATAGCACTAAAAATATTTTTTTTTAAATGAAATTGTGGGTGATATGTATTCAAAATAGTTGCACACAGAGATGTTGGCAATTAACCTGCATTTATTAAATTATGGGGACGTTTTTCTAAATTGGGCTAATAGTATTCAAACTAAGTGAGAAAATTATAACGAGGGTGTAGTGTATCTGGAGTTTTATTTATTGAAAGTTTAAGTCTTAATATTTGTAGGTTTAAAAAGGATTTTATCTTAAAAGGGCGAGCGGGATGTATTGAATTAAAATATCATCTAGATTTAGAGAGGGATCAGGGGGTACAAAGAATCATTTTCGATAAGAAGCTGTAGTGTTTCAAGCATACATTCTTGATTGCCGCATATAGACCACTTCAAATAGATGAATCTTAGAAAAAGTTGGATAAAATGGCAGTTAATGGGAGGGAGGGTTCAAAGTTCCCAAAAGTAGATTTTAATTGTTTAAATGATCAATTTCCCGTGGCACTAAAAGGAATAGATATTTTTGATAGGGCTAATGAATACTTAAAGATTATTGTCACGGTGCTACGGTATGAAACAGAATTTGAAGAAGGTCAATATTCCGATAAAGAGGGTATAGTATTTCCATTGAGGCCTCCTTCAATTGAATCTGTAGAAAATTGGTTGTGGCTTCTATACACTCCACCCACAGACCCTAATTCAATTGGACATTTCAATCCAATTACGGATATTAGTAGGATTTTATGTGAGGGTAAAATGGGGAATGGTGTGTGTTATTACTGTCCAACATGTCTCTCAAGATTTCGCTCTGATTTAAAGTTAAAGCATCACATGAAACACTGTAAACATCTGTGGAGACGGTAAGCGGAGATAGAGCGATCTTACGTTTTAAAAATTTTCAAAACACGCTCCTGCAGAGCAATAAGATCGCTTTAGACTGCGAAGCGAAACTGACAGACGCGTGCGATCCGCCAAATTCAAATCGTGTTAAAATACATGAAGCCATAGGGGTCTCTTACGCTCACGCGCAACGAGATTCCAATAATACCATGCAAGTTTTGGATATAGTTGAGATATTGAGTTACGATGAATTCTGCTTGCGCTCGGCATTGGTCAGTCTAATCAAAACAGCGAACGGTGCTATTTTACGCCTTCGTTACACAACCTATCCTCTGCTCCTATCACCAGATGACGTAATGGCCATTAAAAATCGTAAAATTGATTGGGTTTGATAAGGAGAATTTGATGATAGTGTTGGGAGTGGGGAGAGGAGGAGGGTGATCAACCATGATCATTTGTGGCAGGAAATTACATCGGGAGGGAGTAACTTTAGAGGGGCAGCACACCAGTCATGCAATTTAAACGTTAGACAACAATATTTGGTACCTGTTTTTATACACAATTCCAATTACGACTTAAAATTTGTTCTACCGGCGTTGGCCCGCATTGCCAAGGGTGGAGTTGTAGATGACGCATGGATAGATGGTTCTTTACCCAAATCATCGGAGAAGCTAATGCTGCTAGAATTCATGTGGAAAACACTTGATAAGGGTAACACGTGCCTGAATAAATCCGTTTTTTATACTATTCCTGCTTCTTTCCCAATTCATTAAGCCAATTGATTCAGGTACAAAAAAAGGACAATTTTGACAGCTTCCCCTTCATCAAACAGTGCTACCCCGATTATGAATTGTATTGTTTATTGACGTGTAAGGGTATATATCAATATGATTTTTGCAACTGTGGCTCGAGGCTAGTTAAGGTGTCACTACCACCCATTGAAACCTTTTACAATTCTTTTACTGAGAGTGAGTGAACCACTAGTGAATACGAATTTGCTAAGAGGGTTTGGGCAAAGGGCGGATGTAAAAAAGGGTGGGATTATTGTAAACTTTACTTGGCCAGTGACGTACTCACTCTTCTGGACATTGTGTGCAAAAATACGGATAAAATCAATGGGGAATTGGTGTTGGATTTAGGTTATTATTTTTCCACTCCTCATGTGGTGATGGAATTGATACTTAAAATCAGTAAAGAAGAAATAGGTCTGATTGCCGATGTGGATTAGCATCTGTTTGTAGAGAGATCAATTAGAGGTGGGTATGTTTTTCACGGGTATCGTATCATGAAAACTGATCCGAGTGGACAGCACACTGATGAAAAGTCGGACGCAGTTTTTTTGGATATGAATTCTCTTTACCCATCGGCAATGTCTCACTACTGTTTGCCGTGTGGCAATTATAAATGGCTTGACAATCCTTGTGCCTCGAATTTCCCCGACATTGCCAGTGTTGAGGAGAATGGGGCACAGGGATGGTTTTTTGAAATTGACGGTGAAATATTCATGGAAATCCATGACTCTGTAAAAGACTTTGTTTTTCCGTGCATAAATTGACCGGTGGGTAGGGACTCTCTGAGCCCCTACAATTTATCTTTAGTAGAGGACGGTAGTATGCACTGGGTACCTTCAAAACAAAAACTAATTGCCGATCTCAACCCGAAACGGAATATCGTTGTTCATCACTAGCTATTGAAATGGTTGGTGTCCAATGGCTTCAAGGACACAAAGATTGATAGAGCCCTCCAATTTGGTCGAAAGCCTTATATGAAAACATTTATTGACATCTTTGTTAGTAAGCGTTCAAAAGCGAAAACTAAAGTTTAAAAAGAAGTCTATAAACTCATTTTGAACTCAGCTTTCGGTAAAATATGCAAGAGCGTAAGACACAGAAGTCGAGTTGACATTGTAACCAACCCCAAAGATTGTGCTTGAATCATTGCGGATCCAAACTTCACATCGTTCACAATCATAGACTCTAATATAGTGCTGCTACATCGCAAGAAAAGAAACATTGTATTAAATAAAAATATTGCAGGCGGAAGTGCAATAACTGAAATATCCAAGAGACTCATGTTGTCGTTTTATTATAATGTATGCAAGGTACAGTGGCTGATTGAGGGACAAGTTAAAGTGTATTAAAGGGACAATGATTAACTCCCGCTAAAAGTCAGCGCTGAAAATATATTGAATGATTAGGAAAATTGTGAATACATGGTAGCTCACCAGCAAACTACACTATTTTGGACAAATCCCTCTAGTCAGAGCTAGTGAAAGACCAAGCCCCAAATCAATTAATAATGCTAAAATCTGAAACGGGTAGCGATCTGATATCCAGTGGTGCGTTTCCTGGTCTGAAGGTATACTGTGTGGAAACGCACAGCAAGGATATCAAACAAGTTTGCAATGGGGTACCTACACACTTTGTAAGAAATAATTTCGACATGAGTGTGTATAGAAACTGTGTGGAACGTAGTCTAGTGCCAAGGGCGAAAGTCATGGCGATTCGCTCTTTACAATTTAAAAACTACACAGTTAGAGTTGAGAAAAACGCCATGTCGGCCATATCGGATAAAGTCTATGTACTTGAGGATGGTGTGAAGGTACTACCACACGGTCATTATTTAATTTCAGACCGAGTTGAATGTATAGAGTACACAAAACAACTCGGTCTAGAAAAATTAACTTAAATTCATTTAAAAAAAAAGAAAAAAAGTATAAATTGGGTGGGAGGGTTTTTTGGGTAATTAAGTGTTTTTAAAATTCTTTTTAATTCTATATCACAAACAATTTTCAATGTGTGTGTGTGTGTGTGTGTGTGCACGGCAGATCAATTTCCAATATTTACTGCCAGCCCCGGCCCGGGCCCGCCGCAGCGGGCCCCCGCTTCCCGGCGCGGGAAGCGCCGGGAAGTGCTTATTATTTGTCTTCTTCTTATTATTATTATTCTTGAACGGAGTAGTAATAGGGAAATTATTTAGTCATTAGACAGCCATAGTCTACAGTTAGTTGTCTAGGTGAACTGTTGAAGGGAGAATGTATCAATTTAACACACCATTTAGATCGCTTCTGTGTGGACCGGCAATGTCAGGCAAAACAACACTCCTAACTAAAATAATAAAAAATTGCGATAAAATCTTTGTAGAAAAGCCGAAAAAAATCTACTATTGTTACAGTATTTGGCAGGAGTCATATGATAAAATAAAAGCAATTGCCACAACGGGATTGGTGCAAATACAATTCATACAGGGACTTGATGTTTTCAGAATTATTGAAACAAACTCTTGGTTGATCATTGACGATCTGGCTGAAGCTATTGAACAATGGCCCCAGGAAATGCTACAACTGTTCACCGTTCGCTCTCATCATGAACAGATTTCCATTACACTAGTTCTACACAATCTCTTTCATCAGATCAAATGTATGCGAACACTTGCATTGAACTGCGCCTTCTGTATCATCTACAGAATTGTTCGTGATTCTAGCTTGCTAATAAACGTCATCAAACCAATCTATCCCGGCGCCCCCAAAGTTCTGCTATCAGCATACAATTAAGCAACTAATAAACCCTACGGCTATATCCTATTGGATCTCAATAAAAAAACACCCGAGGATCTGCGTCTGGTCACAGATATTTTTGACAATGAAATTACAGTATATCTTCCCGTGAACGCTAAAAAGACTTATTAGTTGCTGTCATGACACTGAAGAAAATAAAATAAAACAAACATTTGTTTTCAGTTCTAAGAACTTCACATCCTCTACTTAGAAAAGCCATACTCAAACATGGTATTGAAATTATTTCATTAATCTAATATCTGAAATTTGTTTAAATTTGACCGAGGGTAATGTTCAACTGCCAGAAGTAGTTAAGCAACAGGCAAAGCTACATCGTTCCATTGTACGTACATTGGCCTCTAAAAAGAAAGGAAAGAATTTAAAAAAAATACTTCTTCAGGCGGGTGGTAGCTTTTTCACACTTTTACTGCCAATATTTGCAGGATTTGTAAATAGTTTTTTCTCGTGAGAACGACGAAACCCAATAAATTGACTCCAGTAGAACTTGCTCTTCAACCACTGGAACACTTTGAGATCAAGCTTGGTAAATTGCTTGACAATGAATACATTGAGGATGATAAAAACTGCTTTTTCTTCAAGATGCACTTCGCTGAGTGGACCAACACAGGTCCTATCGGTCGAAGCCCACTGCTGCTGCTGCTGCTGGTGATCATCCCGAAAAAGAATCGTCTCCTCAATCGTCTGCTGCTGGGCCATAATGTAAGAGGAGGGACTCGGGTTCGTTTGTATTAAAAGTCAGATCTTTGATACTCCGCTCTTAATATTAAAAAAGTGCATGGCTCATAATCTATCTCTTAGAAAGTGGTCAAGATGACATTCAAGTTGAGAGCAATGGGGAAGGGATTATAATTCAGGGCAAGAGCTATAATCTACTTGATTTAATCTATGACATGGTTAGAAACTGGTAATGGTAAAGGACTATTATCATTTGACTCTCATCTATACAAATTTCTAAATACATTAAACTTCCCCAAAAGTCTTATTGGCAATAGACAAATTCTAAAAAAAATTAAATGAAAACGAAATATCATCATCAACATGAACAACAACATTGACACCATTAAAATGTGAAGAATAAAAAGATTTCAAATCAATTTTGGAAAATACTAGCACACCCCTGATAGCTAGAAAAAAGTAAAGACGTATCAAGTCAACGTCACCATTACCACCACCATCACCGACAACAGCCAGTATACAAAAGGGTAGCGGACGTTACACAACGTGTTTATGTTCAAAATGGTTGAAGTTCTGAAAGGTGTTTATGAAAATATTGGTGAGGCGGGGAGTTTAAGTTCCCCCACCACTCTTTCCAAATTCACTGGTGTTCACACTAAAAGTGTACAAGACTATCTACAAAATAAATCAATTTACACTCTGCATAGAAATCATAGACTTCGTGCCAATCAATATCGAAAAACTAAAGCCTTTTACCCATTGCATATAATGCAAGCAGATCTCCTGACTCTAGAAGAGATTCAAAGATGTCACAATACGCTGTACAAGTACATTCTACTTGCAATCAGTGTTTTAGTCGCTATGCATATGCAATTCCATTGCGATCAAAGAGAGGCGTTGAAGTTGCTCAGGCCATTGAAAGTATTCTCGAACAGGATTCATATAAAAAAATTCAAACGTAACGGGGTAGTGAATTTGTTAATCCCCATGTTGCAAAAGTACTAGAGAAATATAGTACACTGCTTTTTCATAGTCATAGTCCTATATAGGCTGCATTGACCGAACGATTGATAAGAACTATTCGACTATTAATTTCAAGATATTGTACATTGAAAAATACACCGACTTTTATTCATGATCTTGATAAAATCATGTTGATTTATAATCAACGACCTCATCGATGATTGTCCAACTATACGCCAACGGAAGTTCATCATTCTGATCATGATACAATTGACACCTTTCTTAAACAGTATTCCAAAGAAACGATTGTCAACAAGAAGAAAAATAAATTCAATGTTGGTGATACTGTTTGAATTAATGGAACAACTAAAGTTTTTGAAAAGGTGAATTACTTGTGGTCCACAGAACTTTTTAAAGTGGTAAAAATCCTAGACACTAAACCCATAACTTATCGCCCGCATGATACCAAAGATGAAGAGATTCTCGTTGGCTTTTATGCCTATGAACTGCAAAAAGTTAAAAATGCTAGTGAAATCTATCAAATTGAAAAGATATTAAAGACACGTACTCGCAGGGGTAAACAACAGTTACTTGTTCGGTGGCTAGGATACAATTCTGATTTTGATTCTTGGATCGGTGTTGAAGATATTGACAATGCCCAATGATTTCTATGTAACTTTCATGTCCAACGTTTCCGATCCTCTCTACAATGACTTGAATACGACAAGTGATTTTTGGACAAAACTCTCCCCCGCCATCAAATTTGACGGTGCGTATGAAGTGTCGACTGTATTCTCAAAAATACCTATGACATCCTGAGAAAGGATCGTGTGTATGATATAAAAGTTATACCATTCGATTGGGCTATGAATGGATTGTGGTGTGACGACTATGAATGTGTTGAACCATTTAAACCTAGCGAACGGTTACATGTGAAATTGAAATATATTGAATTTGGTTCTATAGGAGATTTGTCTCCTACAACCAATACAAAAATCTTGTTTTGTAGAAATTGTACATTCCATTTTAATTATTCATTGGAACATGATAGGATTTACATTAGCTCACCTGTTGACACTGAAATAATTATTCTCAATGATAATCTGAGAGATGTTCTTGGCTTTAAACAGAATATGATCAATGGGAAAAATGCCGGCACCGTTTACGGGATTTATCAAGTTATTTTTTATTATTATCCACCTGGTTTTGCATCGGACTCTTGCATATTCCTCTATGCATACTTTGTGGAAACGTCGAGAGTCGGTAATTCAAATGTCCCCCTCCTAAGTGTTCATGAACGAAAAACAACTCATGAACTTGTTCATCATTATAATATAAAGCATCTTCAGTATGTTCCTGTAAACACTTCATATTCGGAACTCTGTCAGTTAACATTAAGTAGTGAATTGGGTGATCCTCTAGCAATAAAAAAAGTCTTAGCAGTGATTACATGTCATTTTCGACCCATTATCAACAACAGCACAATCAACTAAACTGAATAATAGAAGAATTCCATTTGTCTTTCCCGATGTCGAGTACTATATTGGTGTTTTGAGTCTAAGTCAAATAGGCAATGGATTCCACTATTACAATGGGCGTACAACAATGCCTGACTATTGTCTTGGTAGCTGGTTTGCTAGGCTATTTCGTTCTGCACTACCCCTTGCCAGAAAATATCTTGTACCTGCTGCATAAAATTTTGCTGCCTCCATACTACAGGACTGTGGGTCGGGCAAGAATTTCAAGGAGAGTGTTAAGGAAAATATTAAATCTTCAGCAAGAGCCGTTGGTGAGCAACTAAAATCTCGACAAAAAGGGGAGGGATTGAAAAGGATGCGTTCGCGTTATTCACTCATCAGTCTCCACCCAGACGGGAAGCAACGGACATCGACAAAGACTTTGAGGACTAAAACAAGGAAGACCAATAAACAGAAGAAGAAGAAAAAGAAAAAGATTGTTAGATCAAAGAAGGACTTCTTCTCTTAAGATGACTTATCTCCCCCACAAGGAATCATATCTGTCAATCTGCTCCTCATTGAATCTATTCAATGCTGAAAATGTTGACGTCAGTGTCAAGTATGGCTACTATGAACAATTTAATCCCCAGCAACCCTTCTTGGAAAATATACACTTTCAAATATTTTCCAATGAAGACTATTTCATTGATTTGGCATCAACATTTATTGATTCAAATGTTGCGGTGAAGAAAAAGTAAGATAATACAACTCCAACTGCCGGCGATGGTCTCTCCTATGAAAACTGTATTCTACACAACCTATTCAAACAAATTAATGTATTTATTAATGGGACATTGGTGAGCAATAGCAATAATTTATCAAACTATGCAAGCTACATACAATTTATGATGATGACGCCAAAGGCATACAAGGAGCTGAGAGGACAATTATTGGGCTATGAATATCGATCAGGTGTTGATACTGACGGTGAGTTGACTACTGCAGTGACCCGGGAGTATCATCTTGTTGGAAAATTAAATCATGAGATATTCAATATATCCCAATGGCTACCCCCCAATGTCAAGATTGACATAAAGTTACAGCTGGCCCCATCAAATTTCATTTTGAGAAAAACACTTCCTGCAGCACCCGATGCAAATGTCATTATCACATCGGCAATTCTCCAAGTCCGAAAACAACAAGTTATGAGCTCTGTTGCATTGGCAGTGGAAAAGCTAAGAGCCAATGGTAACAACATTAAACTTCTTGTCCCCCATACGATCAACAATCAACGTCACATTGCCATCAGCTCTCGTAGGTGTAACGTTTTTTCATTTATCAATTGAGAAATCCAATCAAAATTGGCTTTGGCCTTTGTGAAGAGTGGTAGTGCCTTTTGATCCTGGACTGAATCCCCCCATGATTTTAATTTTTTTGGTCTATCTATCCTCGTGTGCAAAGTGAATGGTAGTCCACTGTACACTCTATCATTTGATAAAAAATCCTACAGAACTCTGTATGAGTTGACCTTGCAATCCCTAGATTATGACTCTCAACTATTTGAAAATGGAATAACCGATTCAATGTTTTCAAAAAATGATGGAGTTATTGTTTTGGACTTGCCTGGGACACAGGATATGAGTATAGTACGAACAGGGAATTTACGTTTAGAGTGTACATTTGCCAATGCTCTGACTGAGAGTATCACGCTAATATCACTGAGTCAATTTGAAACCTATTGGGAAATCACACCCGACGGCTGTGTTCTACTAGACCTAGCACGATGAACACAAACCAAATAATCAACGTATTTAGTATGGATCCATACATGTCCCAGTACAAGTCCTATTGCATACCTTCGGACTACATTGAAAAAATTCCAAGTGTTAACAATACCCTAATCATTGTTAATAGCAGTCCATCGACTTTGAAGACCGGTCATTCGCTATGCATCTTTCAAACAGCGAAGAATATTGAATTTTTTGATCCTCTTGGCCTATCCTATAAATCCTACGTTCCATACATCAGCAACTTTATTGAAAGCAGTGGGCAAACCATTATTCAAAATCAACGAAGAGTACAGGATTTAACGACTAAGACATGTGGCTTTCATGTACTGCTCTTTTTCATGTTCAGATGTCGTGGCTACACCTGCAAGCAGTTTCTCAACATCTACGTTGACTTACCTAAATTGAACGACTTTCTTGTGGAGAATATACTTACAAGTGTATTTAATATTGATTTTAGTGCCCTAAGAATAAACTATTCTAAAAATGTATGTGAAATTGTTTATTAATAAAAATTTATATACATGATAAAACGACTTTTCTACTCTTTAGATTTCATCCACTACTAGATATTTTTCGACAATAACTTGTGCAGGTAGATTATCTGAATTCACAGTGTACTGATCCTGATGTACTGCAATGTCAGGGTCACATTTTCTACAGTAGAGTGTGACTTCACACTTGTCATATCTCTTTGTATAGTCAATGATATTTCCAATCATACCGGGATATGTATTCTCCCACTGATTACATTTATCATAATGACAATTGGAGCATAGGTGGCCTCTAGGATGAGAGTCACACACCTCTTCAAGGCAGGAATTACAACCTTTAATTTGTACACCATATCCTCTATGCAATTTACACGGGTTGCATAATCTACACTTTTCATCATACTCATCAATTATTGTGCAATTCTCACATGATGATGACCAGCTGCCCAGTGTGTACATACATAACGGACATGTATGGAACATTTTGTCATGTGTTGACACTCTTATTGCCATAATGAAACTGAGGTAGCATCAACAAAAATTGTCTCAGATAAATAGAAAGAGGAGTAAATCATCCTTGAGCACTAGCTTTCTTATGAAAAAAAAGTCCTAAATTTCAAAACTAATGTTTAAAAGTATATCCACAATATCATTTTACCGTGTCGTGATCAATATATCAATAAATTGTGTAAATTGCATTTGGACCACGACGTAGAAGCTTCATACAATAGTCTAATGTTGGAGAATCAGTTTTCATTATATCAACAAGCATTCCCTGAGAAAATATCTTCCTTTGAATAGACAACTCTAGAAAATCATCATCTAGAATCAAACGTTTTTCCATAAGAACTAGATTCCTCATGATTCGCTCTTTCTCAAATCTATCCATTTTTTAGAGTCCTAACTCTCTCACAACCAACTTCAGACTAACCAGAATTTTTTTTTGTACTCTAGAAAATATACGCTAGTCTACTAAAGAAAGAAAAAAATACCATTGATTTAGAAACAATTTTATTGAACATAATTACAATAATAATATTCACTGATGTATTTTATTCTCATCAATATATTTCGATAGGACATCTAATGCCGACCAAAGTTTATTGATATGGAGAATGTTCACTTTTCCAGCAAAACATATTTGCTCCTCCTGCTTAAACTTGATTAATGATATCACGTATCTAGCATACATACTATCCAATTCAAGGCATAGTCTACAGCCAACGGTTATTTCCACCGCTATATTGGCTACTCATATATCGTTGCTGCTGCTGCTGTCGGCTCTATCATTAATCTTCAATAGTGTAAATGCACCACTCATTTTTTCTCCACTAATATCCTCTCAAATAAACTATTCTCTCTCTGAATTCAATTCTCTTACTAATATGAACTACAATGAAAATTACTCCTTATATTTGAATCCAACTACTAATCAAGTTACTGTATACGGAGTAACCACCACTCTCTCTCTGTTTGACCCCAAAAAATGGGTGTTAACTCAGAAAACCCGTCTGGTAAGGCAAGTACCGTTCGTAGTAATAGGTGACTGACCCGTGGTATGCCAATGTACCGGCTAGACTACACTGTATACTCAGGCGAGAGGTAAGACAAATTACGCAATCACTGGTCGGATCTATTAATGCTTTACTACTTATGCGAATTGAACAAGTTTAAAAAGAACTAATAAATTAAACTGAAAATTTGACGTATAATGATATTAATTGCTGAAAGCTCATCAGTTCAAAATTTCAATTTAATTTTAATGTTTATTTTCAATAGAAATGAAAAACTTGTAATAAAACTGGTTTTCAGTAGAGCGTCATTGACGCAGTAGATTTTAGACTTTTACTGTGAGAGAAGGAGGCGATACCCGAACTCTTGTTTGTAGTGATTTTTGTTCGTTTCAAGCTTGATTTGCATATTTAATTTAAGTTTCACTCGTTATGTAAGGGGAACAACGCCTTGGCATTGCTCAATAGAACTGAACGCTAGGAGTTCCTATCTTAATTTTCATAAGTTGGCTATTGTTTTGTGTATTTTTTTAATTACCTTATTTTTTAATGTTTATATACAATTAATTTACTTGACATACATTTTTTTTTTCGCCTTTCAAACAATGTTTTCTTTAAGCATTGCGACACATCGAAAACAAGACAAAGAGCATTTAGATGTTTATTTTTTATTTTTTCAAGAAATGTGATTAAATAAACAATTTTTTCAAAACTAAAAGTAGGAAGTAACCTTGAAACTTAAAACAGTATCAAAACTCTATCCAAAGCAGTATCCAAACTCTTGTTTGTAGAGAAACTATATGCGTCTTGAACAAGTTTAAAAAGAACTAATAAATTAAACTGAAAATTTGACGTATAATGATATTAATTGCTGAAAGCCCATCAGTTGAAAATTTCAATATAATTTTAATGTTTGTTTTCAATAGCAATGAAAATTTTGTAATAAAACTGGTTTTCAGTAAAGGGCCATTGATACAGTAGGTTTTAGGGTTTTACAGTGAGAGAAGGAGGCGATACCCAAACTCTTGTTTGTAGTGATTTTTGTTGGTTTCAAGTTTGATTTGCATATTCAATTTAGGTTTCACTCGTTATGTAAGAGGAACAATACCTTGGCATTGCTCAATAGAACTAAACGCTAGGAGTTCCTGTCTTAATTTTCATAAGTTGGCTATTGTTTCGTGTATTTTTTTAATTACCTTATTTTTTAATGTTTATATACTATTAATTTACTTGACATACATTTTTTTTTCGCCTTTCAAACAATGTTTTATTTAAGCTTTGCTACACGTCGAAAACAAGGCAAAGAGCATTGAAATATCTATTTTTTATTTTTTTTTCAAGAAATGTGATTAAATAAACAATTTTTTCAAAACTAAAAGTAAAAAGTAACCTTGAAACTTAAAACAGTATCAAAACTCTATCCAAAGCAGTATCCAAACTCTTGTTTGTAGAGAAACTATAGGCGACTTGAACAAGTTGAAAAAGAACTAATAAATTAAACTGAAAATTTGACGTATAATGATATTAATTGCTGAAAGCTCATCTGTTCAAATTTCAATATAATTTTAATGTTTATTTTCAATAGAAATGAAAATCTTGTAATAAAACTGGTTTTCAGTAAAGCGCCATTGACGCAGTAGGTTTTAGACTTTTACAGTGAGAGAAGGAGGCGATACCCAAACTAGACCCCGGTGCCGCGCCGATGAGGGAAGACCGGCGGCGGGGGCGGGGCAAAAAACAGCCCGCCGCGCCGCGGGTAAGACGCCGGCGGCGCGCCGCTGGTGGATCAACGTTGACCGCAAACATTAATGTTTTCATCAGTGTTTCTCAAATCACAGCTTCAATTTACAACAGATTCGAGCCTATTCATGAGTTCAAAAATTCACAAGTCGCTGGCTGGAAACTGGTCTTCTTCGTTATTCATCAAGAGAAGTAGAAATCTGGTAGAAACGAAATGTCTGTGGCGTTTCAGAAACTTTGCATAATACGAGTAGTTGAAGTATCTATTAGCTATGTATTCTTAACATAAATAATTATCAAAATTAGTAGTTTTTTTCATCGAGCATTACTGCACATAAGACTTCAAATACTGTATCACAAAATTCGTCAGTTATCTGGGTGAAAACTTTGAATATAACTTTGACTTAGAAGCTTAATTTTTTCATAATGCCCTTTGCCTATATCTGTTTTGTCACATTTAAAATAGTTGAAATGGGTGACTTTGATATTGATTGTTTTTTGTTTTTTTTTTTGGATTCCTAAGAAGCCTTCTTGTACTAAAAACTGGTTTTTAATTACAATTAAAAAAAATGCATTTTAAAGTTTTTTTTGGCTTCTTTATAGAATATATGTCGTGTAGGCTAAGGCTGAACTGCTGCTTTTTTATCGCGTTTGGCTGCTCTTTTGGATATTATTCATTTTTTCTTTTGGTGATTCATTCCAAATTATAAACTGATAAATACCTAATATCAGTCAAATTATAAACTGTATCTAAAAGGAGTAAATTTATCAAATTGAAAAATACATGATGAACACTTCACATGAGAACACTTCCATAACAATGACACAAAAAACACTTAATAGTTTATTGGCTATGAAGAAAAATGAAGTACCAGCTATTTTCTTAGGTAAAAAATGAAAAGTTCATCCGTTTTAAGTGTAATTAAATGAAATAATATGCAGACTGAAGTAGCTCCAGGAAGATGTTGAAATGTTCATCCTAGTTCGTCACTTTTAATCCAAGCAAAATGTTAGGACACTTAGTATCAGTTATTGAGTTTAAGTTTTGATTTCCAAATGCTCACAAAAATTACTAAATTTATAAAAACTGCAAAAATGTTCATTGAGGCCCGACGGCATAGAGATTTCTTCGGTCACAACTCAGACTCAAATGTTTTGATACCTTCATGTCTGTGGGAATGTTCAAAGAGTTTCTTTTTAAAATAAATTCCACTCGTCCTTAGGGGTATTCAAAATGTGGTGCTTTTCTTCAAAGCTTTCAAAAAAGTGTTATAATATTCCAAATGTTACATTAGTGCATATTTTTGGTAATCATTTGTGGGGTGATCGAATTTTCTAAACCACTGTAGATACGTAAGAACGTTGCAACATCTAGCACCCGGAGGTCATAAGACTGTCAAAGACTCCTCCTTTAACCTCCCAAATTGAAAGCTTTTATTATGACCTTAGTGTAACTTGGGCACTGGACCAAGGGCGCCATTGTTACTCGAGCGCAACGTTAGGTGGGGATGTCGATATCGCTTTCGTCACACCAATTTGTTTAGTGTGAATCTGCCTGGTACATATGAATGAATGTTTTCAAAGTAAACCCAAGCAATTTATTTCAATCCAAAATTAAATTTTTAGGAGTAGTAGTAACCCAGGGAGAGATATCCCCAGACCCTGATAAAATAAAATGTGTTGAAAACCTCAAGCCCCCCAGAACTATGAAAGAATTAAGGGGAATTTTAGGACTTACTGGCTACTTTAGAAAATTTGTACGCAATTATGCCCAAATTGGGAAACCCCTCACGGAATTAACCAAAGGAAACTCCCATAATGTTACCTGGTCCCAGGAAGCTCAAACTTCCCTAGACCAACTCAAAAAGGCGCTCACTTCTGAACCAATTTTGTCACTCCCTGATTTTGAAAACGGAAAATTCATCGTTACCACTGATGCTAGCTCAAAGGGCATAGGCGCTATCCTTTCGCAAACAATCCCAGTAGAAAACCCTAACCCTCTACAGGGAACACCTAAACAAATAGAACAAGTTATATGCTATTCAAGTAAAGCTTTATCAAAGGGCGAAAGCAGTTATTCCGCCACAATCTTAGAATTGTTATCTATTATCTACCATTTGGACAAATTTAAGCATTATTTAATTGGTAGAAAATTCATATTACGATCAGACCATAAAATCTTGCAGTACCTGCGCACATTTAAAAACCCCACGGGCATTCTAGCTAGATGGATTATGAAAATCCAAGACCTAGGTTATGAATTTGAACATTTAAAGGGAAAACAAAACGCAGCTTGCGACTTTTTGAGTAGATATCCAGAAAATGGTCCGTCGGAAACCGAAGAAAATGAAGTTAATGCTTTCAATGCTAAAAGCAAACATGGATGTAAGAAAAACAAAGTCAAAGACGCAATAAAAGAAAATAAGATTAACTAATGTCCCTTATCGCTGGAAAATATAAAAAGAAAGCAAAAAAAAGACGAATTGTGTGTAGCACTAATTGATTATTTTGTGAATAATAAAGCGTTACAGGATAAATTCAAAACTCTTAGAAAAGAGATATATAATGTTTACTACGACCTTGATGAAGAAATACTGTGTAGAATTGTGACTGCTGAGACAAATAGAAACCAAACCTCGATAATACCTGTATTACCACAAAACTTGATAGGGCCTGCATTTGAATATTTTCATTCAGACACAGGTGGACATTTAGGAGTTATGAGAACGTTCCGTAAGTTGAAACAATAATTTTATGTACAATCGGCACTGACAAAACTTAAAGAATTTGTAAGTACATGCGAAGCATGTAATTTGAGAAAAATCACCCCAGCTTATCCAAATCCTCCAATGGGAAGGGTCCCGGTAGCAAAGTACCCCTTCGATATTATCTCATTTGACCTGTACGGGACAAATGGAGGCTTACCTGTTTCTAGCAGAGGCCATATGTGTATTCTTTCGGTTGTAGATCATTTTTCCGGATTTGCTTTTGCAAAAGCATTAAAAAATCAAGGTGCTTATGCCACAAGTAAGGCATTAGCAAAATTATTTTTACAATTTGGCATTCTTAATAAAATTTTGAGCGACAACGGGAGCAATTTTGTTGCAAAAGTAACAAAAGATTTAATGAGTTTTCTTAATATAGAGAAAATGGTGACAGCGCCGTACCATCCACAAGCTAATGGCAAAATAGAAAACAGACATAAAATATTTTCGAACGTTCTAAGTATTTATACGAAAGACAATAGGAGCGACTGGGATAAATTCTTACCTTATTTAACTAACTTACCTAACCCTGATTATTCCTAAACATCCAAAGGAAATCATTTTTTTTTACTTTTTGGTCTCGATTTTATATTTCCTTACTAGTAGATTATTTAGTCTCGACAGTATTATAACGACTCAGAAGATTATAAACAAGAATTCATAAATAGGATGAGGAAAACTTATAAAATAGTTAGTCAAGAATTGGAAAAATTTAAAATAAACCACGAGCTAAGAAACCACCCCAGAGTTAAGGGGAACATAGATTTCAAAGTAGGAGACTTTGTTTACCTAAGGAACGAGACGAAAACGGAAGGAAAAAAACTTTCCAACAAATATTCTGGACCGTACAGAATAGTCAAAAAGTACGATAATGAATATACCTTTGAAATGGAGAACCCCGATAGTGGAAAAACTTACAAGGCGCATGTTAGCCGAATAAAAACAGCCAAATTTCCAGAGAGATGGGTATTCCATCCCTCTTCGACTGATTCGTCAGATTCGGAAAATGAGCCCCCTAGGTCAAGATTGGCAGAGCTAAAACCCTTCAATTTTAAACATGATTATTTTGAAAATGAAAGTGATGAAAAAAACATCGAAGATTTTTTATCAAGGGGACATCTATTCAGTACAGAGACAAAACCCATAATACCAATAAGAAAAAAAAGTCCAAAAACTTCAAAAAATTACTAATCGGGAACCGTAAAAGACTTATATTCTACACTATCTCCAATAAGCCACTTCTTTCCAAATACGATTTCTTCCCCATCTCCCCCCAAAAGATTTCCAGACGATATGGTTTCCCCTGCAACACCAATAGAAAGGCCCCCGTCATTGCAGGAAGAATTAAACAGAGCTGTAGAAACCCCCGGTATAATTGTAAAGAAAACTCCTCCCAAAGATTTAACTAAAACAAACCTGCGAGAAGCTATGGATTTAATAAATTTTCCCATAAAAACGAGTCAAAGTACATTGCCCGGGAATAAACTCCAAAGGATGACCAGCAAGGTCAATATCATTATATAACTGTGTCCAAGGTCAAACCTAACCACGACTGGATGTGGACCTCACGGAGGGAATCCCTATTGCAAAGAATGCCCCATCCCCCTGAAGACATGGCCTTCAAACCCTGGAGGAACCCCACAAAAACTATCGAGTCCTCCCAAAGCTCTCAAGAATCTTTCAAATCTCCCGAGTTGAGAACTCAAGGCGAGGACTTAGAGAATAAACCTTCTACTTCCAGAGGAGTAGAAATTTACGAAGGAAGGGCAGGTGACACCTCAAAAAGTGCCACCTCTAAAAGTCCTAATCCGGATTCGTTGGAAACCAGTTCAGAAGAGTCTGATGGTGAATCGAAACCAAATAGTAGCAAAAGAAATAGGGAAATCAAGGCCGACCTCAGCAGCCGCACACGGTAAACAAACGAAATTAAAAGGCCAAGATTTTTTGAAAAAAAAATACAAAAATTTTGACCTTATTTCGCTAGACAACCCGAAAAAGAAAAAACCGCAAGAAACAGCGTAGAAAATAACGACACAGTCAGGTAGAACGGTTAAAAAACCTGACAGATGGAAATATCCCTAATTAATGAAAAGACAAATTTCAAAGATATGAATTTAACACCATAATAAATTCAAAAGTGTGCAAGTAAAGTTAACCAAGTCAATATTAATGAAAAAAAAAAAAAAATAAAATACCACGAGTACTGTCAAAACGTTGACGATCACAGAAAATAACCACCGATTCGAAGCTAGTGGTCTACCGAAAACGAGAACTCGCGTTGGACCACGTCTTGTGGGACGCCCGAGGAGGACTTCAAGGCCCATGATTGTTTTGTAATTTTTTTGTGTGTAAATGAACGTAGGAAGGGATATTTCTCAGTCCTTCAAGTGTAAAAAATTAGTATTTTTATGCCAACCAGGGCCAGTCAAAACAATACTTAAAGGTTGAATAGAAACTTCTGTGAGCTAGTTAAGTTTTCGTTTCTGAATCAGAATGCTTTGAAAGCGAAACAGAGAGTTTAGTTTCTTATAGCTCCGAGAAAAAAAAAGCGTTTTCATTTTATTATATTATATCTTTTACGTTTTCTTTCCTCGAGCTGTGTTAAAAGTTAATTTCATATATACAAAAATTACTTCTTGAATGTATACTAGTTGCGAAAAAAATTTAATTTCATTATTTTATATCCAGTGCGCATTAAATAAAAAATAGATCACTGTTCTCTAGTTCTGCGACAAAAATGTTCTTTAATCTAACTGGGTTATCTATTGAAGATCTTGTGCTCTAATTTTTGTGGCATATTTTCGCAAGTCAGTCACGTTATATCTTACCTATACTGACTCCGGTCTCCCTCGGATTTTACATTAAAAATCGACCCAAGTCCAAACATATAAAGGTTCCGTCCCCCCTACCGACCGCGTTATCATAGACAAAATCATAGATCCTATTCGTGTCGTTGTTATACTTGGTCATTGGACACCAGGTATAAGAACAACACGTAGGGACTCATATGGAATTCAACTTTTTTATCTAGAACGTGATCTAAATCGTGTTTTGCTCTATTTTTAAGTTTTTTAGTGTTTAGTCATCCTCTTTTTACTTGCCGTTTTGTTAATTTTTCTTGCTTAAAATATCAGTCAAATTCTTATTTAACTATTCTAATAATCAATTCGTACTCAATTTTTACTTTAATTATTTATTAAAATATAATCTCTCAATAAGTTATTAATTAAAATTCAATTATCTCAATTAAACTATTTAGAACCCGATAATTTATTTAAGTTAGACTAAGGTTTATGTTTAACTTGAAAAGACTGTGCTTCATTTAGCGAAAAACGTTTATTTTTGTAAAAAAAAATTTCCTGTTTCCCCCTTTTTTAGTTTATGCGAAATTTATCTGAGCAACATGTACATTAAATTATCAAATTCTGATATAGTGACTACTAAAAAGATTCTCTCTTGAGTTCTATATATCTTCACCCCCATTATACCCGTACAAATTTCCGCAGGTTATAAGTTTATTTTGACAGAGCGAATTTTTTTTTATCAGCTGAAGTAATCACGACTAAATCGGAGCGTCGGGTATTTTGAAAAGAAGTTTAGTTTTTAAACTATGCAAATCAGTAGGCTATACCCTTATATCTGCCAGCTTTGTAAAATCAAAAAAAACTACCAGTACAGAAGCGTCTAATTATATGAAATATTTTATCTTAGTGCAGATTATAATTATTTTGGGCTTACACATTGCTCATTCGTGTGTTTCTTACTCGAGTAATATATGTACTAATAGCCAACTATTGGTAACTATAACCAGACAACCTATTGGTACATTTATATTTAGAATTTCACTGTAGATGTGGAATTGTATATGGATAATAATATGGATAATTTTAAAACCATTGGATCAATTAGAATATATGGATTGAAACACAGTTAATGTCCAAGGGCGACTAAGTAAAACAAACAAGGAATTCCCTACTAATGTGAAGGTGTTTCTTGCTTAACGGATTCTAATAAGACTTTAATATAATATTTATTTATTTAGTGCTGAAGGATTTGCTCAAACAAGAGCTTTCTAAAAAAGATATTGATATCATTGCTTCATTACGCTTATATTCTTTGCCAAGCATTAACTGGAATCTACGGAGGCAAGCTCGGAATCCTGCATCTAATTACCTCATTTAAAAGGCGAATACGAGACACCAATGTTGACTTGCAACTACGGAAAAATCCTGAGACTAAAAACCTCTGCATTTCAGCCGTAAAACCCGAAATCCCATGAGAACGTCTAAGCCTAGAAACAGGGAGGACATTACAAAACAAGTGGGTAGAGGGGTCACCATTAGCCCTTGTTATGTCTTGGTCCCTCATTGTAGTACCGTTTGCGTAAAACAGTGTGGTTATGACGTTGCACATGCGTTTCTTATACAGCACGGACTTGCGTGAATAATGCAGGCATGAAAAAAATATTGTAAAATTAGACCTCAAACTTAACAATGTAGGGTAAATTATGTTTATTTAATATTGATATTTTCGTTATCCAAACAAATTTGAAGACATTTCTGTTTTAGATTTTCATTTTGAGTACCAATATTAGTGTATTTATTTAATTCTGTCTCATAGCTAAGAAATTATAACCCAATTAATGCGTGAATTATTGTATGTGTATTTACTTAAAAGAACATGTGATTCTACCGCGTTGTTTTTATTACAGGAAAGTAAATGGACACTTTGGTCATTGAGTATTACAATAAACTGCCCAGTACAGATACAACCCAGTAACATCTATTTTATCATATCTCAACCAACGAAGAGTACTCACCATAACTCCAGGCAACTTCATCCCACCTTCGTCCGCGAAAACAACAGTTGCCTTCGATCGTCGTTTCTTCGACTATGAACCATATTATGTATCAGGTAACACTATATTTGAACCTCAGTATCAAGTGCTTTAACGAACTATAACGAACGCTGAGAAACCCATCGGCCAGTACAAGATATAAATACGTAGATATCGCTGTTGATACTCACTATGGACCCCAGAATAATTTGACAGTATAGTGATGATATTTGAAGCTAAACGATATTAAACGATATTTGAAGTTAAATGACACTTAAAGACATTTGAAGATATTTGAAGGAGAAATTAAAGACAATTTGAAATTTAAATCTGAGAACACCATCGAGAAGTACAAGATAAACGATATTTAAAGACATTCGAAGTTGAAATATACTTAAAGACATTTGAAGATATTTGAAACTGAAGTTAAATACAATTTGAAGTTTAATTCTGAGAACCCCATCGAGCAGTACAAGATAAACGATATTTGAAGTCAAATGATATTTAAGGATGTTTGAAGTTAAATTTAAAGACATTATATTAAAAGAGTCACCATAAAATGACGACAACCTGTTTAAAAAGGCACAAATTAAAAATTTTACGCAATAATACATTCTCTATGTTCCCAAAAAATCCTAAAAAAAAAAAATTATATAATGAGAAGAAAAACACCAACATCTGTAGTGGAACAAATAATTTCTCAGTTAATTTTTAGAACGTGGCTTGTCAGTCATTTCCCAATTGACCATCAGGGGAAACTTACAGTGTGAAGACACCTATACTCAAACTGTTCCATGAAGAAACTATCACATGAATGCTTCATAATTTTTGCCAGGACATAAGGAGTGAAGAACGGTAATTTAAAACGAAAGGGTGTAGTACCCTAAGGACACGATAGGTGACGAATAGATGTGAAGCTACATGTGTTACTTTCTAACAGCTTTGACGATTCAAACATCTCAAGAGTGAAAGTGCTTTAATGTTATCAGTTTATATGTTGAACAAAATATTTTATGTTATAAATCACTCCTGCACTTACCACAAATATAATCAGGTGTAATATTATCAATCTATTCATTCCGCTGTGTGTAGAAAGCATTTATTGCGTCATTTATACAAAAAAAAAAACTAATGTAAAAGTAGAATATTCCCAACCTTATTGGAAAAGTAAAAGTAATAATTGTTAGATAAAGAAAAAAAAATCTTTAATACGGTATCTGACCTAGCGCCAAAAACAATCATAGTCCGGTAGACGAATCTTAGATAGGGATTTATAATAAAATCAGAAAAATAATTGAAAAATTTCAAAACTAATGATGGGCAGTTACTAATGATGGGGCGTCATTATGTCATGGTACGGTTGATAAGTACCATGAGTAAGATGTGATGTATTTGAAATACCAAAATAAGTTCCTTTCTAAAGATAATTCCGATTTCTTACAATTAAGCTAAATCTAGTCGCAAAAAATGAAAAGTCCTTAATCAGCAAAAAGAGAAATTGCATTTCTAGCTTCAGTCAGACAACGGCGCTAGTCGTTCGAATTTCGCTAAGAAAATAGTAGCAAAAAAAAATGCAACGCATAAACATTTAAAAGGAAGTTTAAAAGGCAAAAAAACTGTGTGAACTCCTGAATCATCTGAAATATCCTTAAGAGATTATTGGACGAGGATTCGTGTCCTTGGGGCACGTGAGCCAATGGCAGGCAGTCCCTACAGCGCAGGACGAAAGAACTGCGTTTGGGCGTGGGGTAAATGTGTTTTTAATTTTAATATGAATTCAGACCTGAAATGATTCGTACCGCAAATAATCTCGGTCACCATTGTTGTCATTGAAGTGACCCGTTGTTGCACAACTAAGCATGTAAGTTCAATAAATCTATTGTCTTTTTATATGTGTTTATTTCTCTTATATGTCTGAGTCTAGTCCGATAATAGGTAATTAGTTCGCCAGTCTCCAAGGTAAATGCTCCCAAAGGAATCTGATCTCCAGATAGCTCAAGACATAAGAACCCATATTTTTATGTCTACATATTCAATTTTCTCTCATTAATTGAGAGCGGCGCTAGCCTAGTTGACACAATCTCCAGCGCTATAAGCGGCGCTATCGGAGAAATTACTATTGCCACAAGTAGCAAATCTTTTCCATTACTACAAATATTTCTTCAATGGTACACCAGCCTGAATGGTTAAAATCCAATAGCTCAGATTTAAGGTCTTAGTCCACCAGCCTGAATGGTTGAAAGCCACTAGCTGAGAATTTGGGTCTCAGTCCACCAGCCTGAACGGTTGAAATCCACCCAAAAAAATTATCCTAAATTCTTTTCTCACCTTAGCAGCGGTTAATGGAAGCTTTAGGTAGTGAATGACTAGACTGTTGCTCAAGCGCTAACCATCTCCCATCCATCAATCACGCTCAATTTTTCTTTTCCATATTGACCCCCTCATATAAAGTCTGTGGATTATCGGCTGAGGTTCAGGATTCAAATTTTTATTTAATTTTTAAACAAAATGTGAACATTTTAAGAATTGGGGTCTGAAGTCCACCAGCCTTGAAAATCCAATAGCTCATAATTGGGGTCTCGGTCCACTAGCCTGAAAGGTTGAAAACCAATAGCTCGGAATTGGGGTCTTAGTCAACTAGCCAGAATTGTTGAAGTCTACTAACTAAGAATTGGAGTCTTAGTCAACTAGCCTGATTGGCTGAAATCCACTAACTCAGAATTGAGGTCTCAGTCCACCAGCCTGATTGTCTGAAATCCACTAGCTCAGAATTGGGGTCTTAGTCCACCCGTCTGAATGGTTTAAATCCAATACCTCAGAATTAGGTTCTTTGTCCACCAGCCTGAATGGTTAAATTCCACTAGCTCAGAATTGGGGTCTTCGAGTCCACCAGCAAAAATCGTTGAAATCAATTAGCCATTTGATCTTATCCGATACACTCAACGGCGGTCCACCGCCTCCATCTTTAACCATCACTAACCCCAATTATTCTTTTCATTTTCAGAAGGGGTCTCATGTCCACCGCTTACATCGCTAACCATCGCTAACCCAAAAAATTTTTTTCTTTTTATTTTAAAATGTTACAGTTAACTACAACTAACTTTAGACTATAGATATCTAATGACTAAATAATTTCCATATTACTGATCCGTTTAAGAATAATGAGAACTTAGTCAATATAAAATCATATTGTCTCTTATCATGAACATAAACGCAGCAGTACTTTACAGACAATAAGATTAGAAAAAGGCACATTAAACAAGAAAAATCAACTTCCTTCTCAGTCCAGGATGCTGAATGTTTGAAAACTACTAGCTCGTAATTGAAATCTTAATCCACCAACCACGGTGGTTTATATTAAATAACTCAGAATTCAGTTTTTGATCAACCAGACCGAATGGCGGAAATCCAATTGCTCAGAATTGGGGTTTTAGTCAACCGGCCTGAATGGTTGAATTCCACTACCTCAGAATTTGGGTCTCAGTCCACCATCCTGATTGGTTGAAATACAATACCTCAGAATTTGGGTCACAGACCACCCGCCTGAGTGGATGAAATCAACTAGCCATTTAATCTCATACCATACACTCAGCGGTGGTCCACCGCTTCCATCGCTAACCATTGCTAACTAAATTATTTTCTTTCATTTTCCAATGAGGTCCCATGTCCACCACTTCTATCGCTAGTCACCGCTAACCCAAAAGTCTCAGTCCATCAGCCTGAATGGTTGAAATCCATTACCTGATAAATAGTGTCTTATTCTGTCGGATTAAAAGGTTGAAATACGATAGCTCATGTTTGGGTATTCAATCAAGTTTTTAGAATTGTTGAAAATATCTACGTAATGCATTGGGTCTTTACCCACACTCCTTACTTTTAGAAATTCACATGATCGTATTTGGGGTATCAGTCAACCAGCCTAAATTGCTTAAAGCAAAGAGGTGACAATTTGGGTCTCAGTCCACCAGCCTGAATGGTTGAAATCCACTAGCTAAAAATTGGGGTCTTATTCCACCAGCCTAAATGGTTGAAATCCACTAGCCATCTCATCTCATACCACACACTCAGCGGCGATCCACCGCTTCCGTCGCTAACCATCGCTAACCCAAATTTTTTTTTTCATTTTCAAATGGAGTCCAATGTCCACCGCTTCCCTCACACAAGCCTGATTTTTGGGTTTCAATATAATTGTACCCTTATAATATGCTTCTCTCAACCTAGTCTTTCTCCAATCATCTTCCAAATAGTACCTATTTATTGGCTCAACTCAGCCCCGCAATCTGAGCAAATTTCAATTTTTCAAGTTTTAGATCATTTGCCTGGGACTCTGGGCAGGTTTGGCGTTCACAAAAATTGTTCCAAATTTCGCTCTCACTCACTCTTGCACTTTTTCGCGGATATCTAATGCCGTGAATAATTTAGATTGTTGCTCAGGTAGTGACCCTTTGTTAAACATATACCAACAATATTTTATTTTTCATTTTCACATGGAATCCCAATTTAGCCCATATCGCTCGCTTAACATTCAAGCTTCTCTCTTCGGGATGGGCGGGGAGGGGATGTCCGTCGTCTCCAATCACTTTCCAAAAAGTATCTATTCATTGCCTCATATCAATCCAGCATTCTGAGCAAATTTCATTTTTCACTATTTTCAATATATAGTGACCCCCTCATATAAGGTCTGTGGACTATTTGATTATCTGGGCTTTATTTGTCAAAGCCTGAATGCTAAGCGATGGACGTAAGGGCTAGATTGGGACCCAATGTGAAAATGAAAAAAATATTGTTGTTATGCGTGTAAGCTGAATGCTAAGCTATGGGCATGGGCTAGATTGATACCCCTTGTGAAAATGAAAAAAAATATTGTTGGTATGTGTGTAGCGCATGCATGGTTACTGCTAGGGCAACAGTCTAACTGTTGACAGTTTTAGGTATCCGTGAATAAGTTCTAAGGAGAGAGTGGAAGTTAAGACAATTTTCGGAGGTGCCCACCTCACCTGCCCAGAGCTTCAGGCAAGTGACCCTAAACTTGAAATAGTGGAAATTGGCTCATATTGCTTAACTGAGCTGAGAGAGACAATGAATAAATACTATTGGGAAAGCGATTGGAGACGCTGGGCATCCGTGAACAAGTGCTAAGCTGAGAGAGGAATTTGGGGCAATATTTGCGGGTGCCCACCCACCCAGAGTCTCTGGCAAGTGACCCAAAAATTTTTAAAATTTGTGAAAATTTAAATTTTTTTTTCAGAATGGGGGGCTAAGCTTAGGCAACGAATAAGTACTATTTGAAAGATAAAGATGGCTTTAAACGATTGTTTGCCTGTTATTTCAAGCAAATTTATGGTCCTATGTCAATTTTAAATTCTTGGGCATCTTTCTTAAGACCATAGGCGGGCGTACCTTGTTTGCCTCTCATTACAGGCAATCTAACCGTCTTATGTCAATTTCGAATTCTTGATCAGCATGCCTAAGACACTAGGCAGGCATGCCTTTCCAAAAACTAACCTGACAAGTATGTGTCCACTAAGAGAGTCATGCATACTCCTGCCATTTACCCGTGCCCCAGCCATTTAAACCTTTGCCTCTCAATTTCTTGGTCCATCTGTTTTGGCTTTTCTCCGTCTACAATTACCCAGCGTCTTGATCCAAACTATGCAACCTATTGTAAAATACTTGATAACTTCAATTCAAAATTAACGGACTCGGTCGAGGTCTTTGCCCTTTACCTCGTTTTGAAAAATACTCTCCCTGTGTGAGCGAAGCGCACACATAGGTCTCCAAAAAAAAAACACTATAATTACTGCCTGGGCTTGGCAAACAAATAGACAGAGAACGGAATAGTTTTTATTTCCGTTCACTGCCCGTGTCAAGAGATTCAACGAGTCTTGACACTCTCGCCGAGTCATCCTAATTTTTGCTACCCATACAATGGGCTTAGAATGACCCCCCTTCATTTTTGAGAACTTTGTACTCACTCGTTTTACTCTTCATACACAATATTCCCCTACGACCAACACTTGAAATTCATTCAAGTGAATTTGGGGGACTTTCCCGCTGGCAAGACAAATCTCCCGGTCGTAGGCTTAGACTCAGAAGATCTCAGTGTATATTTCTGCCGTACAGTTTATAACATCTTGGCCGGTACCCTAATCGTCTACAAGTGATTTTGGCATTCAACCTTATGGAATATTTGATTTATTTGACGGTGAAGCTGCCCTGTCGGCGTCTCCCGAGGGTAAGAAACCGCCGAGCCTTGGCTCCGAAGCACTAGCACCCATTGCTAAAAGCTAAGGGACAAGTTACGTTTAGCCACCAGTGAGTCCGAACACACGGTACCGTTATGAACTCCAGGACAGATTCTACCTTCAAAGTCTTTCAGGTATAATCACACGGATGTAGCCTCGCACCATTTGCCGTTCGACCAAGTGCAAAACCAAATGTCCGAAACTACGGTTCCTTTTGTCCTTCGCAGGATTACTATAGCAACGGCTTTGAACGTATGTAGGGTAAAACTAACCTGTCTCACGACGGTCTAAACCCAGCTCACGTTCCCTGTAGTTCGATGATTCATCCTACACTTGGCAAATACTGCTTCGCAATGATAGGAGGAGCCGACATCGAAGGATAAAAAAGCCACGTCGCTATGAACACTCGGCCATCACAAGCCAGTTATCCCTGTGGTAAATTTTCTGACACTTCTTGCTTAAAACTCTTAAAGCCAAAAGGATTGATAGGCCGTGCTTTCGCAGACTTTACTCGTACTGAAAGTCGGGAGCAAGCCAGCATTTGCCCTTTTGCTCTACGGGAGATTTCTGTCCTCCCTGAGCTGGCCTTAGGACACTTGCATTATCATTTGCCAGATGTACTGCCCCAGTCAAACTTCCCATCCGGCACTGTCCTCAGCACGGATCGAGAGCGCCCCCCGCTGGTGGACTCCCTTGACACTACAAACAAGTCCCCAAAGGGCCTTGCCTCCGCTTCACTGAGTAAGTGAAGTGACCATGAAATTAATGGTATTTCATTGCCAAAGTTACAATCTCCCACTTGTGCTACACCTCTCATGTCACTCCACAATGCCGAACTAGAGTCAAGCTCAACAGGGTCTTCTTTCCCCGCAGACGTTACCAGGCCCGTTCCCCTGGCAGTGGGTTCGCTAGACATTAGATAGGGACACTGGGAATCTCGTTAATCCATTCGTGCGCGGCACTAATTAGATGACAAGGCATTTGGCTATTTTTGCTTGAACATTTGTCTTCTGGCCGCAACCTTGGTCCTAGAACCTAAGACTACAACTAGGAGGAGAGAGTACCTGCGCACCTGTACTCACCAATACAGCTCGAAGGCTCCAATCTCTAGACTCACTCCTTCTAACTAAGGAGTGAGCTCACCCTGCGCAGGTTCTCAACTGAGCCTTATGAGGGTTAAAATGCCGGCCGGTCTGGGTTGACAACGGGATTTCACTGTCCTGTGCCAACCTAGCGGCCCCAAACGGTCCTGATCAGCCCAATCCCATAAGGGGAGTGGACTCTGACGTACTAACGTTTAAATTAGAAAAGAACAAAGATAGGAAAGGAAAATTCAAAAGTCTATTGAGAAGAAGCCTTACAAAGCCGCCGGTTTGGTGAGATACCACTGAAAGCCTGATAAACAGACCTGCCCTAGAAACTCCACTCTCTGGAAGCCAGGTCCCAGCTATAACTTTGCAGCACCCGTCATCCACATACAGACCCGCCCAGTATCGGGTGTGGCCATATGGACCCCGCCTGTGGTCCATCTTGTCTCAGTCTCAGTGTCTTGGGAAGGTTCTTGTCTTTTGAGGCCGAACCTACTGCCAGACCGTCCCCCACCTCTTCTAAGAGAAGGCGATCTGTCCCGAAAGAGCAGTCCCACATCTGCCATAGGCACCCGTCCATGACCTCCGAAGAGATCTACCCCTACTTTTGGACGGTGCCGTATATGGGAGTGAAGCAAACTCATAACTGGCTTGTTGGGTTTAGCGGAAAATATCCATAGGAACAAGTCCGTCCAACGTCCAGGAATTTCTCTAGTAAATCCCTCATATGCGATCTTTCGAATATTAGCAGGGGTTCAGAATCCAAATTTTTAATTGATTATTAAACGACAATGAGACCTATTCATAAGGGTAATTGCAAGTCCACCAGTCAATGATTATTTACTCTACTAGCACTCTCCTCTATCTCCATGCCTTTAACTGCGATCCACCGCTTCCATCGCTAACCACCGCTAACCCAATTTTTTATTTTTTTATTTTCAAATGGGTTCCCATTTCCAAGCTTCCATTCCAAGCGTTAACCATCACTAACCCAAAAGTCTCAGTCCACCGCCCTAAATGGTTTAGATTCAGTAACTAGAAATCAGGGTCTCAATCAACAAGCGTGGAAGGTTAATATCCAGTAGCTCAGAACTGGGGTCTCACTCAACCAGCATAAGTGGTTGCAATCAATAAGCTCAGAATTGGGGTCTTAGTCAACAAGCCTAAATGGTTGAAACTCAATAGGTAATAACTAGTTGTTTATTCTACCTGCCTGAATAGTAAAAGTCCATTGGCTTCTAATTTAGGCCTTTGTCCACCACCTTAAGTAGTACAATTCCACTATATCTGAATTTGAGTGGCATTTAAAAAGCTTAAATGAAAGAAACCCACTAATCCTCTCATATTCTACGCTAAGTTTAGTAGTAGTCGATTGCTTCTATATCAAACCATGACTATCCCAAATTTTTTTTTTAATTTCAAATTGGGTCCCAAGTCCACTGCTTCCATCGATAACCATCGCTAACCCAAAATTTGTTTTTCCTTTTATTTTCAAATGTTACAGTTAACTACAACTAACTGTAGACTATAGATATCTAATGACTAAAATAATTTCCCTATTACTAATCCGTTTAAGAATAATAAAAGCATAATCAATATAGATTCTTATTGCCTCTTATCATAAACATAAACGCAGCATTATTATACAGATAATACAATTAGAAAAAGACACATTAAAAAAGAAAAATCAACTCCTGTCTCATTCCACCAGACTGAATTGTAGAAGACTATGACCTCGGAATTGGGGTCTTAACCAAACAACCTGAAAGATTGAATTGTAATAGTTAAGAACTGGGGTTTCTGTTTAATCGCCTCAGTGATGAAAACCCACCTCCAAGTGTCATCTCTAAACTCTTTTTTATCACCTAAAGTGACTATTAGCGATTTTGGATAGTGATGGATATAACTTGTGTTATAGTATTGACCATCCACCCGTTGATACGTTCGTTAAATTTTTCTTTTCTATAGTGACTCCCTCATATGAACACTTTCTAATATTGACAGGGGATCATAGTGCAAATTTTTAATTAATTATTAAATAAAATTTGGACATTTTCATAAGGTTAGTTTCATGTTAAGAGGCCTGAATGGTTGAACTCTACTAGCCATTTCCTCTCTCACGTTGTAGTCAACTTTGGTGCATCGCTTCTAACGTTTATCATCGCTAACCCATTTTATTTTCCAAATGGGTTCTCGTGTGCAATGTCTTCATTACTAGCCATCACTAACCCAAAAGTATCAGTCCACCAGTCTGAATTGTTGAAATCCACAAGCTCAGAATTGGGGTCTCAGTCCACAAGCCTGAATTGTTCAAATCCACTAGCAAATTTATGAAATCAAGCAAATTTATGGTTCTATGTCAATTTTAAATTCTCGGTCAACCTTCTTAAGACGATAGGTGGGCGTGCCTTGTTTGCCTCTCATTACAGGCAATCTAACGGTCTTATGTAGATTTTTGAATTCTTGATCAGCATGCCTAAGACTCTAGGCAGGCATGCCTTTCCAAAAACTAACCTGACAAGTAAGTGTCCAATAAGAGAGTCATGCATACTCCTGCCATTTACCTTTGCCCCAGCCATTTAAACATTTGTCTCTCAATTACTTGGACTATCTGTCTTGGATTTTCTCTGTCTACAGTTACCCAGCGTCTTGATGCAACCTATGCAACCTATTGCAAAATACTTGATAACTTCAATTCCGTATTCAAGCTCATGGGTTCTATGGAGATAATCACGTGATAAAAATTTCTATGAAATATTTATGGACGTGAGTACTCCTTGAATAATCACGATAATCGTGTGGTGAAGTTTTTGTGTCCCTTTTCATAGAACGGGTGCTCGTGAAATCATCATGATTAGTATTATTTAAAAATAAATGGATATTTAAAGAAATTTTAATATTAAAAAAATAGATTTTAAAAAAATATTTTATATATTTTGATATACTTTAATGTTTGTATTTCATTTATTTTATCTGATATGCTTCAACTAATATTCTAATATTTAATACTTTAGAAATATTTAAATTTCGAAAATATGACTTAATTGACCTAAGTTTCCATCCTTCCTTGTAGGTCACTTTAGGGCCTCTTCTTTCACCAGTCTATTGATGTAACTCCTGTATGAACTTCTTTCCTGTGCCAGGTGGCGAAGGTGCGGTAATTTAAGCGGTGAGAAGTTGTCCCTCCGCGTCTTTCGGGGGGTGGAGGGTGCTCTCTAGGTTGAGGACCATGTACCCGTCCTTTAATGGCAAACTTTGGGAGACGAGTGCTTTCCATACTTTGTATGTGTCCTAGCCATCTAAGCTGCTGCAGTTTTACTCTGTCGAGAATGGTTAGTTTGACCTTGAAATTACGGAGAAGCTTGATGTTGGAGATTCTATCATAATAAATGTTACCGGCAATACGTTGTAGTGATTTTCTTTCATAGGCAGCTAGTCGGTATTGATCATTTGTTTTTATAGTCCAAGATTCCCAGGTATAAATGGTGATAGAAGTGTTGAGCAAGTTGAATAGCCTCACCTTAAGCGTTGTTGACAAGTTCTTGTTCCTCTAGATAAGCATCAGACTATCAAAGTTGGATTTTGCAAGTGCCAGTTGTCTCTTGATGTCTTTAGAGTGGTTATTGTCGGAGGTGAGTAAGCTACCGAAGTATATAAATTTTTTGACCCATTCCCCGTTATCACGTTCAAGCTGGAGGCTGTAGTTTACCTGAGAATGAGGTTTATGTGAGTAGTGCATGGATATCGTTTTCGAATTGTTAATTGTCATTCCAAAGACTTTAATGGTTTTGTGGACGATGTCGATCTAGGGTTGGAGATCATGGATTAACTCACAAATTAGGGCTGGACTATTGGTATAAGGAAGTTTGTCTATTTTCTCCTGCAAGGGCACCGGACGTGCTATCCTTGACTACAAGGAATGCGGCTAAAAAGAGATTGAAGAGTTTCGGTGATAGCAAGCAATCTTGTAGAACAGTGGCTGATGTCTCAAATTCTTTGTAAGACCTTCTCTAGTCATAACACGGCTCCTGAACCTGGTGTATATGCCCCTTATCAGTGAGACCAAATTAGGTGGACAAGAGTATGAGACCAAATTCTTGTCCTAAAGTGGGCAAGAATGTGCCATAGACCTCTCCAGACGAGGTCAAATGCCAGTTTAAAATCTTCAAAAAGGAGTTAGATACTGCGCTTCAAGATTTGTTTTCTATAATCTAATGATGTGAATTCGACGGATGTGAAAATCTTATTAACCATGGACTTGCTCGGTTTAAAACCCACTTTCAATTCTGAGCATATTACTTGGATGCGTCTTAGCAAGGCTCTTGCCATGATTTTAGCAGCTTGGCTTGGTCAAACTTATTGGTCGGTAGCTGCCATAGACTGCTTTTGAGCCTTTTATTTTGAAATATATTTAAAATGTATTATGTAGGAAAAAAAATTTTTTTCTCTGATACTGTAAAAGCACTTTCTGTCTAAAGCACTGTGCAATCGTTTCTGTTTCTCAATCTTTTTTCAAAGTTCTGTGTACATAAGGTGCTTCCTGCCCATAAAGAAAAGACAAAATTGCAGTTGCAAAAATGACATTCTTGGTAAAAAAAAAAATACAATTTATGTACTGAAATAATATTACTATGGTTTATTAATATATAATAAATAATAATTTATCTATCATAAATACTATTTTAAAGAACTGTTATATTTCTTAATTCTGTCGGTTCTCCTTCGGAGTTTTCCTATAAAAATTTTTTTTAGAAAAATAATGCTTATTTCTTGAACTTCTCCGATTTAAAATACATCTCCCTCTTAAATATTAGAACTGCATGATATACCATATTTGTAGAAATGTTTTTTTTGAAAATGCAACCAAAAGCACAGTCTGATTTTCCCTGTCAAATTCTTCATCACAATAATAATAACTTGGGAACTAAAATCTAAATTGGAGTATGGGTAACTTAGAAGATTTAACTGGCGCTAATGTAGACACAAAAACTGCCAATGCAATCTAGTGTTTCTTGGCCTTTCTGTAATGTAATAGTAAAGTAAAATAAGAGTAATTGGCAAAGTTAATTTGTCATATTTGTCTGATCTCAGTTTCCGAAATAATAACACAGTTACAAAGTTTGGCCCTAGACGATTGACCAAGAAGAATTATCCTCAGCACTATGTCATCCTTCATCCGCAAAATGTGTTCTAGCCATCTTAACGTTGATTTCACTGTAGCCCTAGAAAGCGGGATTGAGTCAAATTTTTTGTGTTGATTATTGTTTGAGATACGGTTTGTCAATTGGGTACCCAAAGCAATCCGTAAGCAATTTCTCTGGAAAATAACTTGCAAATCCTCCTCCGTATTTTGGAGTACCCACGCCCTAGAACTATATTTGGCCACTATCATCGGTGTAGCTTCCAATATTCTAGTCTTGATTTGCTACTTGGATCTTTCTCTGCTTCCAAACTCTTCAACCGTGAAAACCACCCTTGGCCTTGGGTATACTTTTAACATCTTCACAGCACCCACTATTCTTACTAATAATACTACCTATGTAAGTGAAGCTGTCCACTTGATTGATCTTCTCGTTATACAACTTTACCTCTTCACCTTCTCTTATTCCTAGTCTTAACAGCTTAGTCTTCTTAATTTTAACTTTCAAATGTATTCTTGCTCGCTGAGCTCTCGGAACTTCTAAAAATTCATTTATTTTTCTAACACTTTTATCTAGGATGCTTAAGTCACCAGCTTAATTTGAGTCTAGGAGGGTTTTACCCCATATGGTTTCATATTCTACCCTTGCCTTTGCTGTTCTCCTTAGATATACATTTGTGAGACGCTTTACTAACGGGTTCATTTAAAAAAAAATTAATGTTTTTTTTTTATAATATGTGGAATTTATATTCACATTTGTCCTTAGTTGTCGTGGAAAAAGAGGAACAATCTGGGACAGTCGACGTCAAAACAAAAAAAATCGGTAATCTTTCAGTTGGGGAGGTCATAACCAGATTTACCAGATTGGTCAAGACAGTGGCAAAGAGTGAAGACAGCGAAAAAGTGTTTTTAATGGACTCATAGTGTTTAAAACTGGTTTTTAGTGTGTATTTTTAACTATATATTATACATTTATACTATTTAACTATATATTTATACTATAAGTTACGTAATTTGCCTAAATTGTTTAGAAACAGTATTTGTTATTAAGAAATATACGGAATTTTTTGGGGATAATTGTATGCGATGAAGGGCGGGGGGATTTTCCAATGGAAGAATTCAATTTGGGGAGGATAGTTTGCGGGGCGAATTTTCCAGTAGAAGTGTTTCACGAAGGAAATGGATTTCCTGGTATGATTTGAAAAACCGACAGAAATCGAATAAAAAAAAGTCTTTGTTTTACTGAAAGTAAGGAGCAAAATTAAAGTTTAAAACGAAAAGAAATTATTATTATATAGATGAGGGAGCTGCCCCTCATTCAACCCTTGCCATTTACGTTGAAGTTTGACTATTTGTTCATATTCTTTTTGAAAGACTACTCAAACACAAGGGCTGTTGATTTCGAACGAAAAGTGTTTTTAAATAGCTTTAAGACTAGCGTAAATGTGTGTGTGAAACTATTGCGCTTGTTCAAAAATTAAATTTATTTTCGTTACTATGGTCTAGAGTTCGTTCTGTAACTTGGTTGCAGCGGGTGTCACAACCAGGAAAGGTGTAGTGTGAAAGTGTCATTTTACTACTACTACTACCACTCCAGGACAAAGTTGCTTCAGACAAACAGTCTTGGCTATGCTTATTTTCAGCTTTTTTAATGTGAAACGCTAGATAGCAACAAAATTAATCTGCATTCAGTCCGGCCCAGTCTATGTCTACTCATTTTGTATACCAAGAGGTTAAAAAACTAAGGATAACAGTTAAGTAATGACTACAAAACGTCAACACCTGCATATGGTCTGCGTTTTCAGTAAATTGGCCTTGTACAAGACGCAACACGCTATATACAGGATTCAATTTGGTAGATAAGTGACCGTTAAATATAGAGAGTGGATCCCAGTAGAATTTTCAAATTAAAAAAAATAAAATTTTATAATAATTAACACTTTTATTGAAAAATTAAATTGTTTCCTGTGTATTTTGGCCAATGCTTTCACTATGGATCTTGATAAATGTTGGAAAATATTGACATTGGCAAATTCTTCGACAAAAATGTAAAAATTGATGCTGAAGTGGAAATACTCTCTCGACTGTTGGAGACTGTAAAGTATTTTCAGAAATATAAGCAGCCATAAATTGAAAGATTTTCACCCACAAAAGATGAACACAATGCTTCCTCTTTTATTTCTGTATCAATAGGTGTAATGTTCTTAGAAAAAATCGCATCTAATTACCTCAATATTTACAATAATGAGTGGCTCTGATTAGGCGTGCCATTTCACCAAAATGTATGGTAGTGTGGAGATAGATATATGTTTGGTAACGATTTTTTTTTCTCTCAAATTCTGGGATAGGGTTGAGAACTTTGTTTTTTCCATTTTTTCCAATAGATATTTTCAAAGATTCAACGTGAGGCACAAAAATTAAGAAGTTGGGCAATTGCTATTCCAAATAGATTAATGCCATTGGCCCTGATGCACATTAATTTAACTCCTTTTTTCATATTTGTCTGATAAAAAATCATAATAAAAACTCTGACCCAATCCCGTCAAGCTATTTTTTATAAGCCATTTTTAATAACAAAAAAAATCCATGGTAAACTACCTCTGAATTTTGTATGCTTTTCAAAATGTACCTGACTGGGAAATATAATTGTTCAAACGGATTATTCTAACAGATTAATCTGAAGATTCTAACGGATTAATCTAACAGAAGATAAAAAAAAATCCCTCTGGGGTGTCTTATTTCGAGTTTAATGCTCGAGCCATGCTATGGCCACAGCTGTTGATTAAAAGACAAGATTTCCAGAACATTCTGAGTCGATAGGTCGTGTATAGTGACCGTCATCAATTCCTAAAGGATGTATTCTTTCATGTATTCCCAAGCATTTTGATTCTTTTGGTTGACAATTATGGTGCCAAGCTTGACCAGTTTTTATCTTCTTAACTTTTTAATTAAATTTTAAAAGTTAAATTATTGAGTTTTTTAGCGTCCTTTTTAGTTTGTATATATATTTATATCTATTTTTTTGTGTATGTTTATTCGCTCATTTTGTCCCTCACCCCTCTTTTTTTAATGTCCCTTTTATTTCATTTTTTAAACTAGTGTTTATGGTATTTTTTAAAGTTCAGTTTGACCAGTTGTTTATCTTTTTAACTTTTTAATTGACTCTTTAAAGTAAACTATTGACTCACAAATGATTGTTATTCTAATATTCTTTTCCATCGTTGTCTTTGCATTTTCGCCAGTTTTCGTGTGTTCATATATTTGGACTGAAGTTTGAATTCGGGCCTTTGTGGGATTGTGATAGCGATTTTATGAAATAAATATCTCGTCTTATCTATGTGGTTGATTAGCATTTCAAAGAAGACAGACAATTAACATCATGTCCACAAATTGCCCTTTAGCTTTTGACTTGTGCCTTTGATGGTCAACTGAAATAGCAAATCGAACGCTTTTTTTGCCAGTTCTTTTTTTAAATTTAATACTCCAATCTTATTTAGTACTGAATTAGCCAACTAACAGCTTTTATTCAGTTAAATAATTGATTCTAATCCTCCCGACCAGTCTTGAAAACGAACAAACTGTCGTATTTTTGGAAAAAAAACATCAATTCACCTTACGTTTAAAATTTTTATGGCAGCAAGGCCAGAACAAAATGTAGCCTCGTTTGAATTAGCATCTCTGTTAACACAACAAAAATTTTTTCCTTTTTGTGATGCTATTGCTCTGTCGACATGGCGGGTGGCTGAATTGTGGAATGTTGACTTCATGTCGACATTTTGTTGCCTCTTGACGACAGAATAAAAAGGCTCATACCTTTCCATGTCAATGTAGAAGCTATAAATTTAACCGGCAATTTAAAAACGTAAGGTAAATTAATGACTCTTGTTTTCAAAGATGAAGGTTTGTTTCTGTTCAAGAATGGTAGGGAGTATTACAATCAATTACTCATCTGAATAAGAGTTGACTGCTGGTATTAAAAAGTATTACCATTAAACTTGAAATTACCGCAAAAAAAATGCATTGGATATGCTAAGTCAAGATAAAAAGGCACAAATCAAACGCGATAGAACAAAATATTGACCTTGAAATGCTAACTTTAAGGTAGCTTTTTTCTCTCATCAAGATCGGATAAACTGTTGACATTTTACAAATTGAACACTCACAGTATTGACAGAAAAAACACATCAAACGACAAAATTTCTTGTCGTGTCGACAGACGTACTAAATCAAACAGGGCTCTACTAATAAAGAACAGCCTCTTATAAAAAATAAATTTTGATTGATCTCTGTTAATTTTTCTAGCCGATTACTGAGTTTTAAGATAGATGGCTCTAGGAGTAAAAAAAACTTTTCATAATGAATCCTCGTTATATTTGACTTTGCCCTCTTGACAGAAAGAACAAAACCACGAATTCAAAGGATATTACGCATCTTTTATATATTTTTATCCTTCGCAATTTAGGATTAAAATATCTTTCACAAAGTGATTCTGGATAAAAACCACAAATACAAAATGATTCAAATAAGAATGTGTTTCTGTAAGGTGACAGAAAACGTGTGGCAAACTGTAGGTGAACACTTCTAGAAATTTAAACCGTTACTTGAGAAAATGAATGCATTTTAAACATAAGATTCTAGATTTTGAATGTAAAAATGAAACTTATTTTCTTCTTTTGAAAATTACTGTAAACAACTTGTTTGTTTGTCAAATATGCATTGTATTGTTAGATTTGTAAATTCTAAACACTATATTAAGTCTTACCTATTTTTGTATCTAATAAATTCTATCGATTAAATAATGTCCCTTTATCCGATTAAATTAAAAAAACAAGTTTTTCAACTGAAAGCAAGATCAAAACGAACAAAATTATTCCGTATATGAAGGGTCTTCACGCCAATGTTTTAGCACTTTTAAATAAGATTCTTGTTCTAATTGAACGGCCCTTGTATTTCAGGAGTTATTCTTAAAAATAGGGACAAACAGTCAAACTTTAGAGCAAGGTATTGAAGAGGGGGCAACCCTTTCATATACGGAATAATTTCTGTTCGTTTTAAGCTTGTTGTTATTTTTATTTAATTTCTGATTGTTTTTCAGATATTGCCGGTAAATCTGGCTCACCCTCCGCGAAAAATTCCCTCCCCTCCCGGTAAATTCCTCCTACGTAAAATACACCGTCCTTAAAAATTCTTCTTTTAAATTGCATCCTCGCTGGAAATAGTCTCCCCCCTCCCATAAAATTTCTTGCAGAAGATTCAGGCTAAAAAATAATAATCCTTTTTCTGATTACTCTAGAAATCCACCTTCGGTATAATTCCAAACACTCAGAAAATTTCCCTTCACATTTTTCAAGCTATGAGCTTGAAAACTACGTTAAGATTCCTTGACTTTTAGGGGTTGTTTCCCCTTTTTTCAAAAATCAGGTAAGTTTTCTTAAGCTCGTAGCTTTTATGAGTAACACCAACCTTAATGAACTTTATATATTTGGAATCAACATAATAAGCCGATCCTTTGATATATTTTTTGATGTCAAAATTCTGTTTTTTAGAGTTTCGGTTACTATTGAGCCGGGACCCCCCCCCCCTGCGGAACCCCCCCCCCCCAGATGAAAATACCCCCCCCCCTGGAAAATAACCCCCCCCCCCCCAAAAAAAAAAAAAGAAAAAAAAACGTGGAAAATAAGGCTTTCCAAATTTGAGAACTTTATTTGAGTTTTATTTTTTAATTTCCGTAGGGGGATGGAAGTTTGGTACTTGTGTATTATGCGCCACTCATTCAAGTTTACGCTGTGTAAAATTCGAAAACACACCGTTTTTTTGTTAGTTTCTTCGTTAATTTAGAAATAAATTTGCACAATAGATTTGCACATTAGGGGGGAGGGTAAGCATAAAGGGTCTGCATGCAAATTGTGTTTGGTACAATTATTCTGCATATTAGATAGATAGACAAATAAGTGTATTTTAAAGCCAAATTTACGGCCATGAACAAAATAAAATAAAAAAAATTAATATATTGAATTGGGGGCGGGGGGGGGGTTAACCCACCCAAAATGCCCTCCCCCACGAAAAATACCCCTCTCCATAGAAATATCCTCAGGACAATTCAATCCTGGCGAAGATTTACTCCGGACAATTACCCTTAGCATCCCCACGCGTAAAATTAAATCGGCAAAGAGAAAGCAAGACATATAAATAAATTTTGCATATGAATTCTTGCAAATTCACCCAGCGTAATAACTTCTTAAAATTTCATCTCCTGGAAACTATTTAAAATTCTCCCAGCAGAAAATTCGTCCTCCCCTGCATACCCGAAAAATGTATGCATCCTTCCCAATAACAAATAAAACAAAGGTTGATCTTTATAACTTAAAAAGCTTTCTCCATGTGATGTAGGGGGTCATTTTATCTCCAAAGACAGAGATGGCTTCAGTTATGTAGAAGATCAAAAGTCTCACAAAATTTTCATCCATCCAAACAATAATCCTCCTTTTCTTCCAACCAAAATTCTTTAGTAGTAATATTAACAAGGACTTTTCACCAAAATTACTATTCATCGCCAATTTTCTAAGTATATTCAAATTTTATCCAAAATTGAAATTGCAAATTTAAACTTAGGACAGCACTAATCAACGAACAATTATTGATTTACTCATTTTAAAAGCAGTTGATCAGGGATTTAAGGGACCGGTACCTCAAATTATATTTTGGCTAGGCCTGGGTATGATTTGGAAAACAATCATTCTGACGTAATTTACAAATTAACTTACGTAACGAACTTCTATATTCGTATATTTTTCTTCTGGCAGAAAATACAAAGTTGCAGATTTTTGAAGATATGAGCTTGAAACCTATGTAATAGGGTTTTTTGATACGCTGAATCTGACGGTGTGATTTTCAGTAAAATTCTTTCACTTGTAGGGGATGTTTCCCCCCTCTTAAAAAAATCAGATAAATTTTCTCAGGCTCGTAGCCTTTGATGAGCAATACTAAACTTAATAAAATTTATATATTTAGAATCAGCATTATAAGCCCATTCTTTTGATACATTTATTGACATCAAAATTCAGTTTTTAAAAGTTTTGATTACTATTGAGCTGTATCGCTTGTTTTTTTTTTATTGTTTTTTTTTATTACGTATTTGTTATTACGTATATGAGGGGGTTCTCCTCTTAGTCAATACCACGCTCTTTACCTTAAAAGTAAAAAAAAAATTTAATTCACAAACCCCTGAAAAACAAAGGCCGTTTAATTAGAATAGATAGCTCTTTTGCAAGCACTAAAAAAAACTGTAGCGTAAAGAGCGAGGTATTGACTTGGGGGAGAACCCACTCATATACGTAATAGTTTCTGTTCGTTTAAGTTCTAATGTTGCTTCTTTCTTTCAGTTGAAAAAACTTGTTTTTTTTATTTAATTTCTGATCGTTTTTTAAATAATGCTTGGAAATCCGGCCCCCCTCCTCTTCATAGAAATGTCGCTTACCCCAAAGAAACATCCTCCACGGAAAGATTCCCCCGAGTAACCCCCTCCTCCAGCCCCCCCCCCCGCCACCAGAAAAAAATCCTTTCTGAAAATGTCTGTATACTTTCCAATAACCAATACAATATGCAAGCAATGGGCAAAGTTCATAACTTGCAGCCCTTCCCCTGGGAACTGTAAGAGATTAAGTCATCCTAAAAGACATATTTATTAGATTTTCGACTATGCTGAACAAAATGGCTATCTCAAAATTTTAATTGGGTGACTTGGGTGATTTAATTGGGTGAAAAAAAGAGCGTGGGAGGGGGCCTAGTTGCCCTCCATTTTTTTGGTCACTTAAAAAGGGCACTAGAACTTTTAATTTCCGAACCAATGAGCCCTCCTACGATATTCTAGGACCACTGGGTCAATACGATTAACCCTGGGGAAAAGAAAAAAACAACAAATAAACACGCATCCGTGATCTTTCTTCTGGCAAAAAATGGAAAATTCCACATTTTTCTAGATAGGAGCTTGAAACCTCTACAGTAGGGTTCTCTGATACACTGAATATGATGGTGTGATTTTCATTAAGGTTCTATAGCATTTAGGGGGTCTTTCCCCCTTTTTTCGAAAATCAGCCAAATTTTCTCAGGTGCGTAACTTTTGATAGGTAAAATTAAACTTAATGAAACTTATATATTTGAAATCAGAATTAAAATCTGATTCTTTCGATGTATCTTTTGGTATCGAAATTCCGGTTTTTAGAGTTTCGGTTACCATTGAGCCGGGCTGCTCCTTACTTACAGTTCGTTACCACGAACTGTTTGATCATTATCAAGACTCTGTTTCTTAGAGTTTCGGTTACTATTGAGCCACATCTCTCCTTAATTACAGTTTCTTACCACGAACTGTTTGAAAACTCCTTTAAATGTAACTTTGCTGTGAGCTTTTGCCAGATAAATTATGAAAAAGATGTCTGCTTGGCTAAAATTTCCCAGCTCTGAGATCTTACTACTTCTTATTTTATATTTTCTTTGAACCTATTAGCTAGGGGCAAAATTAATAGCTAAGGGGCTAAATAGGGGCTACTTTACCCAGAGCCAAGTAGAAAAGCCCTTGTATTTGCTTGTGCGTCAATATGTATTATAATCAGACACCTATTCGGCTCTTCATTGCTTGTATTTCCATTTGGGGAGCAGGCATACGAAGTATTCTAAGGGACTGTGTTCACTAAAATGAATAAAAATTTACAATATTTTTCTATAGAATAAAAAATCCTACAATTCTATAGAACAGTTTTGGTCTGTTTTTTTTTTAAACCTTTTTCAAAAATAGAGAGTGTAGTAGTTTAAAAAGCAAACATGAAGTTGGTTTTGGAGTTTATCTCAAATCTAAGATATTTGTCGGCTTTAGGTTTTATAACTCCTAAAAATTGTTTGTCTCTTTCTCTTTTTCAAAGCAATACAAAGACTGACAATATCACTCAAGATCTTATCAGAGATTTGAAAAATGGAAGCCAATGGCCAATCTAATGAAACATTAATGAGTATTAAGGCATCAACACTCACACTTGTCATATTTCACTCATTACTCGTTAAAATCACTCAAACTTAATAATCAAATATAATGCGCAGTAACGTGCGTAATTCACCTTGAATTCAAATCAAAATTAAATCACAGTTTGTTACCCTTAAATTTGCAGTAAATACTAATTAAAGTGCAATTTCCACCTGGAATTCACTAAAATAAACCGAGAGGCGTCCCCGTGTATTTTCGGTCACGTTTTATTGAAGAGACGGTAACAGAAATTTGGAAAGAGGACTCTTATTCACAGATCCAAAGTTCTTGTTTTATTTTTAAAAAGCAAAAGGAATTAAATAGTTAAAATCCTCTTTTCCGTACCCTCTTTTTTCTCCCAAGCACCCTCGTAACATCCAATGGCTTCAGATCAAGGTACTGAGATAGCCATTTTACTCAGAATAATTAAACAGGAGAGAAAATGCTCCTCCAGAGAGTAATTGCAGATGCAAGTCCAAGAAAAAGCCAAAATTTCAAGGAATTTGACTCAAGACCGTATCCAGGGGGTTAGGGGCTTTTAAACCCCCCCCCTCTGAAATGTTTGTCTGACTCATAAAAACGTATCAAAATATAAGCCAATTTTTGATGAGTTTTTTAAAGTTTTTTTGTACCCACCCCCCTGGGAAAAATTAAAAGCCCCTAACGTCAGAGGGATAAGAATTTCATTTGAACTACTATGTCTGCTATTCAAAATGGAGCAGAAAATAAGTAAATAACATTTTTATGAACTGTACCCATACCCCTTGTATACCCATACCCCATGTGCCCATACCCCATGTTCATGTCCCATGACTAATTTTCACAGCTTGGATGACCACAGATTGCTGAAACTAAAACCTGTTACAGCAAAAATGAAATCTTAGGATTTTAAGGTGGAGGAGGGAACATGGGCTCTAAGGATCCTTAACTGTGTATATTCTTGTTCCTAGTGCTCACTCTCAAATATGTATCATAATTCCTATGTGACGGTGTAGTGGATGAGTCACCTGAAAACTCTTGAAATGACAGTTTAAACCTGTTTATAGCAAGTAGCTGAAGTAGTGGGGCCCTGACGAATTGATAGCCAAGAAACTTATATAACTGTGTGCTACTTTGCTGGCTACAGACGTCTTTTTAATGCAATATTTTTTTTTACATTTTCCATCAATTTTCAAAATTTAAATGATAGAAAAGAACATTTATAAGTTATCAAAGCATTTCTTTTGTTAAATCACGAACAGTTTTGGACAAAACAAGACAAAAAACAAGGTATGAATGCTTTATTTTGTAATCTTGGGTGCCCATTTTGTATTGACCCTGTACAAACGAGCTGAATTTTGGTCAATCAATGCAACAACTATTCCCAACAAGATAAAGGCATAGAGGACATAGTACTATTTATAATAAAAGCCCGTCGATTCTCTCCTCTTCTGCAATTTGCATAAACTGAAATAAGTTCTGTTTGTCGATCAACCTAGATGAGCCCCCGACTCTTCATAGCATAAATAGTTGCGAATGCCTTTTTTACCCTTACTAATTACCCTTACTCCATGCCTGTCTACCTTAGTTCCGCCCTAGGATGGATGATAGACTATCTATCAACAAGTGAAATTACATCATTTTTGTACAATTCTGAAAAAGCGTTATGCCAGCTTTGTCTCACGCTGAGTCTATCTGTCTTGGCTTTACTCAAATTAGCCATGGTTCTCAAGTCTTTCATCACTTAAACAAGTTGATTTTAATTCAAAGTTGCGCATAATTACAAATGTTTTATACTGCAGCTAAGAAAATTCATTTTGCGTTAAAAAAAAACAATTTCTGTGTTTTATACCTGTAGATTTATGTGATTATATGAACGAATAATAAGATTCATTTAGCCAGTGATAAAGACTAGAACAGGAGAGACTTCTAATAAATAATCCCCTTGATGGCAGAGGACATGATCCATAGTTCACACTTATCGGTGATTAAAATTAATAAAAGATTGACAATGCAGAAGAATGTAAAAGACCAATAATTGAATTAAAAGAGAGCTGGTCAAACAAAGGCTAAAAACTCGAATAATTTTATTTGAGCCATTAGATATTTATGAAAGTATAAAATAAATAAATGAACGCTATCTATCCAAAGAAGGGACCCGGGTATCCATACCCATATCCAAATCCACCAAATGGAGGATAACCATAACCATATCCACCGAATGGGTAGCCATAAAAAGGTCTGTAGAAATATGGTCGGTAAAATGGGAAGAATCTCTTATTTCTAGCACTTTCTTCTCCTGCTATTTCTGATCCATGAGCACCGTCCTTGAAATTAGCAAAACTAGACTGCTGAAAACTGGACTGAGTGGGTTCTTCTATGGGCTTTCCTGCTGTATTTAGAATTATAGCCAAAAAAAAGGTCTGAAAAAAGCAAATAAATTTTTGCTAAATGAGAAAGACAAATGCTGCGACGTGAAATTACACATAAATAGGTAAGACAGACTAAATAGTAGCAATAAATTAACATTCAATAAAAATTTGAAATAAATGTAGACTAGGTGGATCTAGGGGTTGGGTGGGCGTGGAGAGTCTCCCACCCCAAAGTTCTAAGGTGTCAGTGTTGTGCTCCGACACTTTGGAATTTAGCTTATGTTTTTAGTTTAATTTAGCTGATGTGTCTGTATTTTTCGGCTCACTGGAGGACTTTGTTGTCATATTCTTTTTATGTAATAAGAAACCCCATATTGCTGATAAAAAATTCTTTAAATTAATTTTCAATAACCACAAATAAAATCCCGAAATAAGGTGATTTACATTAACTAAAGATGACTGTTTCATAATTTTCTTCATTTAGTAAAACAAACCCTAGAAAAGGAGGGAGTCCGGCCAAAAAGAGGAGACCAAATGAAATTGAAGCTTTTTAAGTTAGTCTTAAGTCAGAGATAATAAAGGGTCTTCACTCCATTTCCTATCTTAAGGGGGGACGCCAGTCCAAAGCCGTTTTGGCCGATTCGAGCCCTTTTCCTGGTCGGCAAAAAGGCTCAAACACAAAGGTATCAGATTTCACACAGACTTGAGTAAACAAACACGAAGAGGGCGACTTCCAGGGGTTCCTTACGCTTTTGAACAAAAGGAAGCCGCTTTTGAACAACTGACCGCTTTTGAACAAAAGGAAGCGTTAACCCCCTCAGCATAATTTATGCGCACACATCCCTTTGATTCCAAGTATTTTAGGCTCTTTGTCCGGTGATAAGCAATTTGAAACGTTGGTATGTAAAGTATTTGAAGGAACTGCAGTCAGCAAGTGTTTTTTTTATAAAAATATGATGCTACCGCTTCAATAGAATATTTTTCGCTGCATTTTTAAGCACCAATTACGACAATATTGACTGCAGCGATCTTGCAGGCAAACCCAAAATAGGTTTTCGAGTTTTTTTGGGAATTTCAGGAAAAATAGGCGTCGGATTTAGCATTTTGTTAATTCAAAATGTTCACCTGATTCTGTTCTATTAGAAAAGACTGAGACCACCTAACTGCCTCAACTATTAATGTCAGACAAACTCAAAACACTTACTATGGGAGAGATAGGAAGGTCGCTTCAAGTATGGTCGCCCCTTAAGCATTATGATAATATACTTTTTTTTAAAATACTTTTTGAAAAAGAAAAAATGTTTGTGACGATGGCGTTACATAGTTGGTTATCCCAAGTCAATTCTTGGAACTATTTTTGGATTGAGATAACGAAAAACCATGCTTCGCTAGTTTTTATATATTTCCTTATTTATTTCTCTGCTTTCATATTCATGAATAAAAAGTAAACGTCGAAAAAGCTTGATGCTAGGCAACGAAATGCCAAGACAAGACCAAAATTATATCTAGAAGAAGGAGTAATTTTGCAGAAGATCCATTTTTGGACGCCATTTTGATGCACAGTGCAGCATCCCTTTTTAAACATACATGCAGTCTTGTAATTTTTTTGAAGAAAAAAGTAGTTTTTAAGGGAAAAATTATTATTTTTAACATCGAAGAGTCTTAATAAAAGCTTAAACTTCGGCGCATAAATGACTGAAATGAAAGTAAAGCGATTTCAAAATCTCGAAACCTATCGAAGTATCCAAATAATTTTTTAGATGACGCCCCTCTTCGAAAAATTAAGAGAGAAAAACGGTTTAATTTACATAAAGCAGTGGAACACAATTTGTATTGAAATGATGTTTGAAACAGGAGGATTTTGGTCTTATTTTATTAATTTATATTTTTCTAAATATTTTTCTTGCGTAATTATATCAGCTTGTTTTTTTGCTAAATTCAAAAATAATAAAATTTAATTGGTCTTTTGCCACCTGTAGGCTGTAGGTAAATACAGCCTATTTAAATAAGTTTACAAAGGTTTTTACAAAGTAAAAACCGTATCGTTTTTTTTGTATTAATTTTTTTTTAAGTAAAAAACTTATACAAAATATCAGTATTTTTGTTTCTATTGAGACTCTTGGAACCTGTTTTTGCTTGTCTAAGAAAGACAAAACTTGCTGTTATAGGCTGCATCGTTATTGTCAGGACAGAGCAGACATACTAGTAACGAAAAGAAGTGACTCTTTTGGGCTCTGGAGTCAATAGGCTAGGAAGCGTCAGGGTTCAGTTAGCTTTGTTAATTACCTAGAAAAGTCTTCTATGAGTGTCACTCTGTTACACACAGTGGAAAAATAAATAAATTAGACAATGGCTCCAAGCACAAAATACGAAGGAGGCGTTGTTAAAACCAGGTTTCTTGCACGATTTTGAGCTTCCACACATAAATCGGGGTGTTCCCATTTGAGCGCTTTCCCATTTGAGCGCCACGGAATTTTGTTCCCATTTGAGCGCCACGGAGTACCATTTGAGCGCCAAACCCAAAATTGTGATTTTGCGGTGGATGAAGCGTGGTTTGCTGCCACATTGACCTGTACAAATATTTATTGCCACGAAGACAACGAACAAAACTGAGGATTTTATTGGGTCAATGGTTGTGAAATAACTCTGTACTGAGAGTTAAGAAGCTAAACGTTTGTTAAGCTTGTGAAGAATATAAGTGAAGATTTTACGCACGTTCATAGGGTAAGAACTGATTGCCGCTGAAGAAGGCTTGCTCGTCAAGTCGAAATATTCGGCTCTTTTTTTAGAGTTATTTCACAACGATCGTTTAGAAATGGAACGAAATCACCCAAAAATCGTGCCAAAAACGGATAATTCAAATTAATATATTGGTAAAAATACAAACAAAAACTGCTAATATCACACATCCGGCGAAATGTTATGTGCGACACCCAAGAGAAGCTCGTCTGCTGTTCGAGTTCCAGCCCTGTACTCCGTCGACAGCTTTTCGAGTCGTTAGTTAATCCATTCATAATTAATGTTAGTACGATGGATGACATGACCCAGGAGTAGCTGTGTCCTTGCAGAATCGACGACAGCTTGTTCTTCCTTCAGGAAAGAGATAAACTGCCACAAGTTCGGGTGGTAGCGACCGACTCTTCGGTTAAACCGCATGTGCCATGATTCGAGGTCGTTGTTTGTCCTTCGCTGGATGCCGTAGACTGACCAGAAATGAGGAGGACATTGGTCGAACCACTGACGGCTGAAGTAAGTGACAAACGGACGAGCCGAAGGCCAGGTACGAACGATGTGAGAAATGATTGGACCAGAATTGATTCTGACGATCGCTGGAGGTAGGAACGCCAGAGCCAGAAGCTTTCGAACGTAGAGGTTGAAGTCTGCATCGGTCATGTACAGCTCAGGGACTGAGTGACGCCCCAAGTTTCTGATTACTGCTTGGCAAAAGTGGAAGTAACACCCACGGTGCTTGGCGGCCGGAAAAACTTGCTTCACGGATGTCAGCAGACCGGTCTCAAAATCAGAGACGACGGTCGTCGGGCGAAGTGTCACTCCTTTCATCGCAGCCTGTAGGATCAGCTCGCTGAAGACGTCGTTGTAAAGCTGCGCAGACTTGCTCTCCATGAGCACGAAGACAGCGGGAAGTTGCTTGTCGCCGAAGAAAACGTGAACGGTGAACAACTGGCCGAATGGGGAAGGAGCTGAGTCGAAGGTGCCGTCCATATACCATTCCGGGCTTCGTTCAAGCAGACTTAACGACTCGTCGGTTGCAAAGCAAATCGCAGCGTTATTTTGAAGCTGAAAGAGGAGGAATCTCTGGTTTGCAGACGTCTCACTGAAAGCCTGGGGCAAGGGCGTCGGTACGGATATAGTATCAGCGGGCAGTGGTGGTATCAGCTTGTTTCGTGATCTGTACATGGACGACTTTACGTGCTTATAGGGTAACTGAGGCAAAGCACTCAGCCCACTGGCAGCAGCACTTGCGACCTGGCCGTCGTAGATAGCGGGAATCGGACGAGTAGTACGGGCTGACTCGCTTCGAAGGTCTGACCGGAATTTGTACTGCTGGGTCTGCAGAGGATCAGCGCTGTGGTCGTGCGTACCAACTGAAACTGGTGAGCCGTCGCTGGAATCAGTGTGTAACCGCCCGAGACATCCCTTCTTCATGCATCTCCAGCTCTTCTTTCTTCCTCCAGAAATCGGCTTATCGAATCTGTAGACGAAACCGTCGTGTTCTAGCAGTTGTTTATTCTTGGAGCTCTTCATTGTCAAACTGACTTATTAATACTAACCATAAATATTGTTACTGGCATCATTAAATACTTGTTATAAGAGGGTAAAAAAATATGCTCCCACACTAAATCCTATTGCATTTTGTGGGTAAACGGTTGTGCAATCGCTTACGCAATTAGGTCACCTGACCTAATTATCTGGCGCTCAAATGGGACACAACTGAACTAATTAAAATACGGCGCGCAAATAGGAAATTCCCATTTGCGCGCCATGGCGCTCAAATGGGAAAGCGCTCAAATGGGATACACCCCATAAATCTAACTATTAGACTACTTCCTAGCGCCCTTTTTTATTTGAATGCATTTCTGGTAATAACCTATATATTTTATACTTAATTCTTTTTTTTAAGGATTTGGGGTTGAAGTTTCATATTTGAATAAGAATGGGAAAGTACAAATTCAAGGAGACTTCGTTGGAAGAGAAAGATGCGACGGTACACCAAATGAAAGAGTGGTGTAGAGCCCTTCTGGGAGATCTGTTCTCTTTTTACTGTTCTATCTGCAATACACCGCTAGTCTGCCATAAGGGCTCCTACGCTTTACTGCAGCACGCCAGAACTGCTGAACATAAGAATCTACCAAACAGTTCGTGGTAATGAACTTTAAGTGAACAGCGACCCGGCTCAATGGTAACCGGAACTTTAAAAAACGGAATTTTGATACAAATAGATACATCCAAACAATTAAATTTTGATTTAGATTTTAAATATATAAGTTTCATCAAGTTTGATCATATCTATTAAAAGTTACGCGCCTGAGAAAAAAAGGGGAAAAGACCCCCTAAAAGCTATAGAAACTTAATGAATATCACACCATCATATTCAGCGTATCAGAAAACACTTCTGAAGAGGTTTCAAGCTCCTATGTATAAAAATGTGGACTTTTGCATTTTTTGCCAGAAGAAAGATCACGGATGCGTGTTTTTTTCTTTTATTTTTTTTTCTTTTTTCTTTTCCTCTGTTGACCCAGTGGTCCTAGAATATCGTAGGAGGGCTCATTGGAACAGAAATTAAAAGTTCTAGTGCCCTTTTTAAGTAACCAAAAAAATGGAGGGAAACTAGGCCCCCTCCCACGCTCATTTTGTTCGCAAAGTCACCCAATTAAAATTTTGAGATAGCCATTTTGTTCAGCATAGTCGAAAATTTAATAAATATGTCTTTTAGGATGACTTAATCCCCCGTAGTTATGAACTTTCCCCATTGCTTACATATTGTATTGGTGATTGGGTAGTATACAGACATTTTCAGGAAGGATTTTTTTTCTGGTGGTGGGGGGGGCTGTAGGAGGGGGTTACCCGGGAGAATTTTTCCGTGAAAAATGTTTCTTTGGGGTAAGGGACATTTCTATGAATGATGCGACGGATTTCCAAGCATTATTTAAAAAATGATCAGAAATTAAATTTAAAAAAACAAGTTTTTCAACTGAAAGTAAGAAGCAACATTAGAACTTAAAACAAATAAAAATTATTACGCATACGACGGGGTTCGCCCCTAAGTCATTACCTCAATCTTTACGCTACAGTTTTTTTTAGTGCTTTCAAAAGAGCTATATATTATAATTAAACGTAATAACATATACGTAATAAAAAAAAAACAATAAAAAAAACAAGCGATACAGCTCAATAGTAATCGAAACTTTTAAAAACGGAATTTTGATATCAATAAATATATCAAAAGGATGGGCTTATAGTGCTGATTCTAAATATATAAATTTTTTTAAGTTTAGTATTACTCATCAAAGGCTACGAGCCTGAGAAAATTTACCGGATTTTTTAAAGAGGGGGGAAACATCCCCTACAAGTGAAAGAATTTTATGAAAATCACACCGTCAGATTCAGTGTATCAGAAAACCCTATTACATACGTTTCAAGCTCATATCTGCAAAAATCTCCAACTTTGTATTTTTTGCCAGAAGAAAAATATACGAATATAGAAGTTTGTTACGTAAGTTAATTTTTAAATTACGTCAGAACCAAATTTAGAGACAGCCATTTAGCAAAAGAAAAGTAAAATTTTCATGAAAATTTTGTTTACTTATTCAGTGATCATGAGCCAAAATAAAAGCTGCATTAATTAAAAAAGATCAGAAACTAAATAAAAAAAACAAGTTTTTTTAATTGAAAGCTAGCAGAAACACTAAACCCTAAAAAAACCAAGAACTGTTCCGTGTATGAATGGAGGTGTTCCCTTTTCAATGCCTCGCTCTTTAAGCTTAAGTTAGACTATTTCTCACAACTCCAATTTATAAAAAACTAAAAAACTTTAGCATAAAGAGAGAGGCATTGAGGAGGGGGCAGCCCCTTTCATATACGGAATAATTTCTGTTCGTTTTAAGTTTTAATGTCGCTCCTTACTTTCAGTTTAAAAAACTTGTTTTTTTTATTTAATATCACCATAAAGCTAACACCAAATCAGCTTCGTCTCTCGGTAGCATCTTCCATGGAGAGTGGTGAACTGGCAAAACTGCCAATACACCTAGGTTCTTATGTATTGCGGAATGAAAAAATGGTTGCAGAAATAAAATGGGCTCTGAAGATGATTGAGTCTGACTATTCCGGGAAATCTGCAGACGGAATAGCAGATGTATTTGGACAATGTCCAGAGATACAGTGTTCAAAAATTTCGCCTTTGGGCGAATTAAGTTCACTTATTTTTTAACCGATGTTCTTGGAACTCATTTCCTAAAGATGACCCTTGAATGAAGTCGGTAACAGTTATTAATGTTGTCAAGTTCCACAAAACCCCAAATTCAGAAAGTAAGAAAGAGCTTCAAATGAGGAACCGATTCTGGTTCAAAAAGATTAAACAAGTGGTAAAAAGACATCTGAAAACTGAGTTTATTGGACATGCCACACATCATGACTTGAAGTCAGAAACAGTCAGAACAATCGTTGACAGTGGTTTATCTACCTCTAAACTACTAGCGTTAGGTTTTGACGGTCCGAACGTGAAAAAAAACTTTTCCAACTGAATGACTGTGAAAAACGTGGATTGAGAGGTAGCGAAGGTCTCCTTGGTATTGGTACCTACAAGATACAATTAGTACTCTATTCTTTCCGCAAGGGTTTGCAGGAAACTGGCTAGAATTGTTCCAATCTGATCATCAAACTGAACTACTTTTTTAGTGGCTGGCCGTCTAGACAAGAGAACTACAGGAAGATTCAAGAAAAAACAGGCGTTCCTAAGTCTCGCTTTTTAAATAGGTACCCACCAGAAGGTTAACAATAGGACCTGCCGCTTCGAGGCTATGGGAACAGATGCCAGCTATGTTTCAGTACTGTGTTTTCTATATTCCATTGAAAAACCACAGTCTTATGAAATCAAATGCGTTCAAAGAGATCATCCGGCTGATCAAACAACCAACCATGAAAATGTCAGTTTGTTGTTGAGAGTTCGAACCTCTTCACACACTTCACCAAAATTTTCAACGGGAAGAGCCCCTAGAGCATGAACTCTATACGGAGCTGAATCTCCTGGTCTTGACACTGGCTGGACAAGTTTTAAAAGCCGAAGCGACTGAAAGACTTAGGGATGAACTAACGCTTAAGCCATTCGAAGATGGAAAGAGCTCTATGCCACCGCTACAGACAGTTGTGAGTGACAAGATATTTGACTGTCCTGAGTCAGTAGACGAGCTTCCAAAACCCACGTTCATGCAGCGTGTTCAGAAGTATTATTCTGCGGCCGCGAGTTATATGTCCTTAAGCAAGTACTCGGCGGAGAATTTTTGCAATTGTTTAAAGCGTTAACTTTTCTTAATCCCTATGAAGTTTCACAGTCATTTTATACTCAGAGTTGATTATATGTTTCCAGGAAGTTACCGATCTTGACGCAAAAGGACATGCTAGTTGGTGAGTTTAAGCTAGTCATCTGGAATTCCACCGGAGCCAGGAAGGATCGACGACAAGTGAAACAACGTGATCCACAGAGGAAAATATCCAAACTTGTCTGAAGTCGTAAAAAGTGCTTTGACCATCTCCCACAGATCTGCCAGCATTAAGCGGGATTTCTTCCTTTATGGAAGAGTTCTCAACGAAGAAAGAGCTTTGATGAATGAGGGAACTTTGAATGCAAAACTATTTGTAATAGATGGGTTGGGCAGATTTGGAGGACGTGTGCAAGATGTTGTTATCACTGAAGACTTGATAAATCTGGCCAAATCCGTTAGAAATAGCAATGATTTGTATTTACAGCAGGAAAAAGCCTTGAAAGAAAAAACTGAAAAAGAGTGGCAGGATTTGGAGGCAAGAGAATGGCTGTGATGACAGCAGCTCGATGAAACCTCTTTGAAAATACAGACAAAAGAGACTCTTGAAAAATTATTCAAAGAAAAAAAAAGAAGTGTTTGGTTCCAAGGAAGAGGCTGCAGACGGGTTTCTGAAGGAAGCTCATAACAAGATGAAAAAAGGCATTGAAAAGAAGAACATGGTTGAGATACAGCTAGCATAGGCCATGATAGATGGGACTCTGTTGATGCTTACTGAACAAAAAAAGGTAGTTGCTACTCTTGAAACCGCCCAGCAGCAGTTAGAGTAAAAGAAACAGTTGCTGATCACATCTCTGTTCCAGCAGAAGGCAGTGCAAAAATTAAAAGCAAATAGGTTATGTCTTCTAGTTACCGTGCCCTTATTTCTTTTATCATTTTTTTGTATCTGATTTTTGTATTCGAAAGTAAAGCGTTCAGAAAAAAAAGAAGAAAAAAGCTCTTCCAGTGGCAAGATGACTCTCAGGTGGTCTGTTTCTTAATTATTACTTGGCCACTGATCATGGAGATATGTCTGCATATGATCATTCCCGTTTTTTTCCTTAGTCAAGTGTCGTTTCCTATTGTGTCACTGCTTTTTTTTAAAGGCATTCTTAAAACTGAGTTTTGGGGTCGCTTTTACGTCCAGAATGGTCCCTTAAGAGGTCCCTTTTTTACCATAAAGAGGTCCCTAAGTCCCTGTTTTTAGCAGCTTGAACCTGTGGCATCCCTGAAATAAGCTCAAAATATTGAGGTCTGGGTAGCTATAGAATAGCATAGTCTAGTAAAGCTTATTTGGCACAAAAGAAAACTCACATGGCCATGGCCAAAAAAAAGAAATGCATTCAAATACAATTAAAAGATTCAATTTAAAGTTTTGAACAAAACGAATAAAACAAGATATTATAACACCATTCAAGAACACTAATACAAAAAAAAACAAGTCATCATATGACACCCTTACGGTGGGTCATATCCACAAGAATAAATTGCGCTAGATTCCTAATACTAATAAAGCACCCCAATTTCAAAAAATTTTCCATCCAAAACTCTTCCCCCTCACCCACATCAAAAATCTCTTTTTTAAGTTTCTTAGCCATTAAAACTTCCCCAGAAAATACAACAAATTTTCTTCCCACTGTCCACAAATCGGGCAACTCCTATAGCCCGCTTCGTATTGACTTAAAGTGCCTTTTATAGTAAGTTAGAAAAATTGGGCCCGATACTACAATTTGAGGCCTTACGATCCCCTCCACTTACAACTGATCCAAAAACTCCTCCTCGAGGTGACACTTTTGTGAACACTAAAGAGTATAAGAAAACACCTTTGATAGATCTGTGTCGTGTATTGTGGCACATCAATGGCATGAGCCAGAGCTCTGTTGGGGTGTGATATCTTTAGTTAACTAAAAAAGAATACTGAGTGTTGCATGTATTTTCAAATATTACTACCCTAAATATCCTGCGACAACTAGTTCATACAATGATCCCAAAGCAAAATAAACCCTAAAAAACTATTAAGCAGAGTATCACGGGTTTCGACTATATTAACAAAAAAAAACAAGTTTGTTTAACTGAAAGTAAGGAGCGACATTAAAACTTAAAACGAACAGGAATTATTCCTTATATGACAGGGGCTGTTCCCTCCTCAACGCCTCGCTCTTTACGCTAAAGTTTTTTATTGTTTTAAAAAATAAAGCTGTGAGACAGAGTCAAACTTTAGCGTAAAGAGCGAGGCGTTGAGGAGGAGACAGGCCCTTGCAGATACGGAATAACTTCAGTTCGTTTTAAGTTTTAATGTCGCTCCTTACGTTCAGTTAAAAAAACTTGTTTTTTTTTAGTTAATTTCTGAACATTTTTGAATTAATACAGCTTTGATTTTGGCTCACCGTACATGAAATTAAAACGGAATTCGCATATTAATTTTACTTTTTTCTGGCCAAATGATTTTCTCGGAATTTTGTTTTGACATAAATAAAGAATTAGTTTACGCAATCAACTTATACATCCGTAAGTTCTAATAATATATACTACGGAGTTTACCCCTTATTCAATGCATCGCTTTTTAAACTAAATTTTTAATTGTGTTTGAATCACAAAACCCTGAATCACACCGACAGGTTAATTATAATCTTTAGTTTTTTTTAAAGCACTACAAAAAAACTTTAGCTTAAAGAGCGAGGTATTGACTAGGGGGCGAACCCTCTCATACACGTAATAATTTATGTTGGTTTTAAGTTTTAATGTTGGTCCTTATTTTCAGTTGAAAAAAAACTTTTTGTTTAAATTTCTGATCGTTTTTTTAATAATGCTGGGAAAAATTTTGCTTCCCCCAAGGAAATATCCTTCATGGAAAGATCCTCCCCCATAACCCCTACTCCAACCCCGACCCCCCCCCCTACTAGAAAATATTCCTCCTGAAAACACCTGTATACTTCCCAATAACCAATACTATATGTAAACAATGGGCAAAGTTTATAACTTGCAGCCCTTCCCCCGGGGTCTGTGGGAGATTAAGTCATCCTCAAAGACATACTGAGTAGATTGTCGACTATGCTGAACAAAATGGCAATCTCAAAATTTTGATTGGGTGATTTGGAGAAAAAAATGAGCGTTGGAGGGGGCCAAGTTGCCCTCCAATTTTTTTGGTCACTTAAAAAGGACACTAGAACTCTTAATTTCCGTTAGAGTGAGCCCTCTCACAATATTCTAGGATTAATGAATTGGTTCGATCACCCCTGGGGAAAAAAAATCAATAAAAAATAAAAAAATAAAAAAAGAACACGCATCCGTGATCTTTCTTCTGGCATAAAATACAAAAATCCACATTTTTGCAGATAGGAGCTTGAAACCTCTATAGTAGGGTTTTCTGATACTTTGAATCTGATGGTGTGATTTTCATAAGAGTTCTATGACTTTTAGGGGTTGTTTCCCTCTTTTTTTGAAAATAAGGCATATTTTCTCAGGCACGTATCTTTTAGTGCGTAGTACTAAACTTGATAAAACTTATATATTTGAAATCAGCATAAAAATTTGATTCTTTTGATGTACCTATTGGTATCACAATTCCGTTTTTTAGAGTTTCGGTTACTGTTGAGCCGGGTCGCTCCTTACTTACAGTTCGTTACCCCGAACTGTTTGACATGTCTCAGAAAAGAATAGGCTTCAGACTTTTGTGTTTTTGTTGACTGTGGCTTGAAACCTCCACTTCCAGATTTTTTCATGTGTTTAATTTTAGTGTGTAATTTTATTGTTTGTTGTTTTTTTTTTTAGAGTTTTTGTTTCACCTTTCTCTATAACTATACAAATTTTTTGACACAAATAACTTGCAATATATCGAAAATTAATAAACATTACACGCTTGAAATCACCATAAAACCATTCTTATACTAGTATCGAAATTCTTTTCTTCTAGAGTATCGGTTTGACACAGTCCGGTCTTTATTAGCCATTTATTGCCAAGAACGTTAGAAAGAGTAGAGATTTGAGGGGGTGGTAACTCCTTCTTGACAACAACTCTATATGTGAGAACTCTATAACAGAATTAAATTCAAAATAATTTATTCGGAACTTCTGTATTAGCCAGTAGACACTCGAAAAGTTTACTCATAAATTTACTCTGATTTCTCAGGAGACAAACCGGTTACATAGCCACAAAAATCATTTAATTTGCAACGTATAGTGATAAAAGATAGTGTCTGACCATGGATGTTCAAATTAAGATTTGGGATTTGCCGATGACTGAAGAAGAGGATTTTTCCAGGATAAAAGGTTCCACAAAATGGAGGAATAAAGGGCACCGAGGCACAGCCCGCCATCATTTAAAATAATATTTAGCGGAGCATATGTGACGGGCGGCAGTAACGGCAGAAGCCATAGCGTAATTCAATGCGATTCTTAGTGAAAATAAAAGAAAACAAGTGTTTTTTTTTAACTGAAAGTAAGGAGTGACATTGTAACTTAAAACGAACAGAAATTATTCCGTATATGAAAGGGGCTGTACCCTCCTCAACAGGTCACTCTTTACGCTAAAGTTTGACTCTGTCTTACAACATTATTTTTAAAACAATAAAAACTTTAGCGCAAAGAGCGAGGCGTTGAAGAGGGAACAGCCCCTTTCATATACGGAATAATTTCTGTTCGTTTTAAGATTCAACGTCACGCTTCAATGAACGTTTTTGAGTTAATGCAGCTTTTATTTTGCTCACCGTACATGAATACTTAAAACAAAATTTGTATATTAATTTTACTTTTTTTTGGTTAAATGGCTTTCTCGAAATTTTGTTCTGACGTAATTTACGAATTAACTTACGTAACGACGCTTAAGTTCGAATTTTGTTTGAATCACAAACCTCTGAATTACAAAGGCCGTTTAATTAGAACAGATGGCTCTTTTGAAAGTACTTAAAAAAAACTATAGCGTAAAGAGCGAGGTATTGACTTAGGGGCGAAACCCCTCATATACGTAATAATTTCTGTTCGTTTTAAGTTTTAGTGTTCCTTCTTGCTTTTAGTAATTCCGTAATTCAGGTAATTTAATTTCTGATTGTTTTCAAATAATGCCGGAAAATCCGGCGCCCCCTTCATAGAAATGTCCCTTACCCCAATGAAACATCCTCCACCGAAAGATTCTCCCGCGTATTTCCCCTTCTTCAACCTTCTCCCCTACCAGAAAAAATCCTTTCTGAAAACGTCTGTATACTTCCGATACTATATGTAAACAATGGGCAAAGCTTATAACTTGCAACCCTTCCCCCGGGAACTCTGGGGGATTAATTCATCCTCAAAGACATATATATTACATCTTCAACTACACTGAACAAAATTTATACCTCAAAATTTTAATTGGGTGACTTCGGGAAAAAAATAAGCGTGGGAGGGGGCCAAGTTGCCCACCGATTTTTTTGGTCACTTAAAAAGCGCACTAGAAATTTTAATTTCTGTTCAAATGAGCCATCTTATGACACTATAGAACTAATGGATCGATACGATCGATACGGGGAAATAAAAAAACAAAAAACAAAAAAAAACACGCATCCGTGATCTTTCTTCAGACAAAAAATACAAAATTCTACATTTTTGCAGATAGGAGCTTGAAACTTCTACAGGAGGGTTTTCTGATACGCTGTATCTGATGGTGCGATTTTCATTAAATTTATATAACTCTTAGGGGGTGTTTACCCCTTTTTTCGAAAATAAGGCAAATTTTCTCAGGCGATATACTTTTGATGGGTAAGACTAAACTTGATGTAACTTGTATATTTAAAATCAGCATAAAATTCTGATTCTTTTTATATATCTATTGGCATCAAAATTCTGTTTTTTAGAGTTTCGGTTAGTATTGAGCCGGGTCGCTCCTTACTTACATTTCGTTACCACGAACTGTTTGATTTTTTGCGTTCTGGGCGCATAATTCTAAGTTTTAGTTCCCATAATTTTGTCAATAAAGTATTATATTCTCATCATATTTTTGTATACGTCATTAAGATTAATCTAACATCACTTCTCGAGTGTGCACTGGCTAACCATTACTTCATAAAAAAATAAGAGTGACGTTAATTATTTATAAGATGGAAATTCAGAATTCGTTTCTTTAGTTACTTACACTAGTTATTACAACTCTATGCCTATTCCTTTAACCACAGAGCTTTCAGTGGCTGTACATGCATCAATAACTGGATAGAATAGTTAGCTTCCATCAGCTGTACCAACATATAGCCAAGGTATACTAGGGTATGTTAATAAAGAATGATGTAGAAAAGGACTTACAGACTGCAGAAGCATTTCTTTTTTTCACTTTTGTTTCACACGATTTATTTTTTAGGACAAAATTTTTTAGAAAAAAGAAAAAAATGTAGGATGCATTTTAGACGAGATTTGTTCTTCGGACATCATTATTGGGTTTTTAAATTTTGTAAATTTATGCTCCAATATTTGTTCTGCATCGTTGCATCGTTTAGCATTAGTAGCAGAAATTAAAGAACATTTGCAGCAACTGCTAGATTTAGCATCTTCTTATCAAACAGTTCGTGGTAACGAACTGTAAGTAAGGAGCGACCCGGCTCAATGGTAACCGAAACTCTAGAAAACGGGTTTTTGATACCAATAGATATATCAAAAGAATCAGATTTCAATGCTGATTTCAAATATATAATTTTCAACAAGTTTAGAGCTACCCATCAAAAGTTACGTGCCAGAGAAAGTTTGGCTGATTTTCGAAAAAAGGGGGAAACATCCCCTAAAAGTTATAGAACCTTAATGAAAATCACACCATCATATTCAGCGTATCCGAGAACCCAACTGTAGAGGTTTCAAGCTCCTATCTACAAAAATGTGGAATTTTGCATTTTTGCCAGAAGAAAGATCACGGATGCGTGTTTGTTTGTTTTTTTTTTTTTTTTTTTTTTTTTTTCCCAGGGGTGTACGTTACCACCCATTTGTACAATAATAACTTGGGAGGGGTCATTGTAACGTAAAATAAAAGTTATATTTCCAATTTTAATTTAACAAAAAAAAATGGAGGGCAACTAGGCCCCCACCCACGCTCATTTTTTTCCCAAATGTCACCCGATCAAAATTTTGAGATAGCCATTTTGTTCAGCATGGTCGAAAATATGATAAAAATGTGTTTTAGGATGACTTGATCCCCCAAAGTCCTCAGGGGGAGGGCTGAAAGTTATGAACTTTGCTCAATGTTAACATATAGTATTGGTTATTGGGAAGTATACAGACTTTTTCAGAGGGGATTTTTTCTGGTAGGTGGGGGAAGGAGAGGGTCGGGGGCTATCTGGCAGGAACTTTCCATGACGGAAGGTGTCATGGGGGAAGGGAAATTGCCAGGAAGGGGGCGCCGGACTTGCCAGCATTATTTATTGGTTATTGGGAAGTATACAACAGTAGAATAGATCTATGCAGTTCTATGGCCCCCCCGTACCAAACAGGTTTTTCTAGTAGTTGCAGGTCATCACACTCTTTGCCAGGGGAATGACACTATTTCAAAGTTCACTGTCTTTTTGGTGATAAACTCAAAAAACCAGCACGTCTAGTTTAAGTGTTATGAAATTATTTTTGTATATATTTAGGTTCCATATTTGATTCTCCATCAGTTTCGAATCGTTTATATTCGAGATAGCATTTTTTGTAATTACACGTGTCTTGTTTCGTTGATATGCTATTACTTTTTGTATATACAAAAAGGGGTAATGAGATATGCGAGCATTTGCAAAAAAGGGGTAATTAATGTTGAAAAGGATAATTACTTCTTTAGTTTACGAGATTTGCGAATTTTTTGCGAAAAGATCTCAGTTACATACGGATTCAGTTACACGGGGATTAGTTAAATGGGATCAAGTTGCATGAGGGGTTCAGTAGCACGAGGGGTTCAGTTGTATGGAGGAGTTCAGAAGCTTGGGATTCAGTTACATGGGGATCGATGGTCGTTATAATACACAAGTTCTATTTGAACGGTGTTGTGAGATCCCCTACCACACCCCCAACCGAAAAAATACTTTTCAGACAATCAACTTCAGACTAACTTTTTTTTGAAGGGGGAGGGAGGGATTTTTTTCCGTGGAGATGGAGGCCAGATTTACTGGCATTATTTAGAAAACGATAATGCAATAAATTAAAAAAAGTTTTTTCAACTGAAAGTAAGGAGCAAAATTAAAAAACTTAGAACGAAGAGAATTATTACGTATACGAAGGGGATCCCCCCCCTTTGGGGTTAATCTAGGTTCACTTAGACGCACCTTATACTTCTAGACCTTTATGTTCCTTCCTGTACTTTTCTGGACCTTTACGTTCCTTCCGGTGCTATGGGTCACTCACCTATTACTATGAACGGTATTAGTAGGTTTTTTTGAAAAACTTGGCTCACATTGCCTATTCAAAGGTAGTGTGCAATTGAAACTGTACTAGACGGGTTTCTGCAAAGTGTTATGGGCTTCCTTGAAAAAATACCAGTTAAAAAAAATAAATAAACACGTATCCATGATCTTTCTTCTGGCAAAAAAAATACAAAGTACAATCAAAACTGGTCAAACGTGTTAATAACCTGTAAGTTATAGCTATCTGATAACTCGTTCAGTATCGTATGTATTATTAGTGGTATCAATGGTATTTCATTTGCGTAAAGCTATCTCGATTCGCCAAAACTTTTATCATTCGCATAAAACTAACTCAATTTGCAAAAAAGGTATTCCATTTGCGTAAATTCTTGATTTTTTGTCGTGCTACTTAGATAATAAAGGAACATTTGGTTTTCTTTCCTAATTTAGTGTGTTTTCTTAAGAAAATGATCCATTGTTAACAAATTTAGCCTTAGCTAGTTAAAACCGCACATAAAATCTTTATTTTTTGTCGTGCTAATTAGATAATAAATGAACATTTGGTTTTTCTTTCCTAATTTAGTGTGTTTTCTTAGTAAAATGATCCATCGTTAACAAATTTAGCCTTAGCTAGTTAAAACTGTACATAAACTCTTGATTTTTTGTCGTGTTACTTAGATAATAAAGGAACATTTGGTTTTCTTTCCTAATTTAGTGTTAAACTAGTGATTATTTGTCGTGTTACTTAGATAATAAAGGAACATTTGGTTTTCTTTCCTAATTTAGTGTGTTTTCTTAAGAAAATGATCCATCGTTAACAAATTTAGCCTTAGCTAGTTAAAACTGAACATAAACTCTTGATTTTTTGTCGTGTTACTTAGATAATAAAGGAACATTTGGTTTTCTTTCCTAATTTAGTGTGTTTTCTTAAGAAAATGATCTATAGTTAACAAATTTAGCCTTAGCTAGTTAAAAATGTTAATAAATTATTGATTTTTTGTCGTGTTACTTAGATAATAAAATAACATTTGGTTTTCTTTCCTAATTTAGTGTGTTTTCTTAAGAAAATGATCCATTGTTAACAAATTTAGCCTTAGCTAGTTAAAACTGAGAATAAATTCTTGATTTTTTGTCGTGTTACATAGATAATAAAGGAACATTTGGTTTTCTTTCCTAATTTAGTGTGTTTTCTTAAGAAAATGATCCATTGTTAACAAATTTAACCTTAGCTAGTTAAAACCGCACATAAACTCTTGATTTTTTGTCGTGATACTTAGATAATAAAGGAACATTTGGTTTTCTTTCCTAATTTAGTGTGTTTTCTTAGGAAAATGATCCATCGTTAACAAATTTAGCCTTAGCTAGTTAAAACTGAACATAAACTCTTGATTTTTTGTCGTGATACTTAGATAATAAAGGAACATTTGGTTTTCTTTCCTAATTTAGTGTTAAAATCGTGATTTTTTATCGTGTTACTTAGATAATAAAGGAACATTTGGTTTTCTTTCCTAATTTAGTGTGTTTTCTTAAGAAAATGATCCATCGTTAACAAATTTAGCCTTAGCTAGTTAAAACTGCACATAAACTCTTTATTTTTTGTCGTGTTACTTAGATAATAAAGGAACATTTGGTTTTCTTTCCTAATTTAGTGTGTTTTCTTAAGAAAATGATCCATCGTTAACAAATTTAGCCTTATCTAGTTAAAACTGTGCATAAACTCTTTATTTTTTGTCGTGTTACTTAGATAATAAAGGAACATTTTGTTTTCTTTCCTAATTTAGTGTGTTTTCTTAAGAAAATGACCCATCTTTAACAAATTTAGCATGAGCTAGTTAAAACTGTTCATAATCTCTTGATTTTTTGTCGTGCTTATTAGATAATAAAGGAACATTTTTTTTTATTTTCAAAATTATAGTTTTTTCTTACGAAAATGGCACATCTTAAAAAAATTTAGACTTAGATACTTAAAACTGCACAAAAAAATTTGATTTTTTGTTGTGTTTTTTAGGTAATAAAGGAACATTTGGTTTTCTTTCCTATTTTTGAGTTTATTCTTAAGAAAATGATCCATCGTTAACAAATTTAGCCTTAGCTACTTAAAACTATGCATAAATTCTTGATTTTTTGTCGTGTTACTTATGTAATAATAAAGGAACATTTGATTTTCTTTCCTAATTTAGTGTGTTTTCTTAAGAAAATGATCCATCGTTAACAAATTTAGCCTTAGCTAGTTAAAACTGTGCATAAATTCTTGATGTTTTGTCGTGTTGCTTAGGTAATAAAGGAACATTTAGTATATTTTTTAAATTTATTTTTGTTTAAGAAAATGCCCCATTATTGTTTTCACGAGTTAGATAAACTATGTAGAAATTAATTTCAAGAAATTATGAAAAAATTCTCAGTAAGTAAATATTTCTTTCTTGAAGTCAACTCTTGGATACACAGTACAGAAATTTCATTCAAGAAATTATGACAATATGTTTAAGTAAGTAACAATCTCTTTATTGATTCAGCATCTTGTATATACAGTACAGATACTTCATTAAATAAATTATGAAAAAAATCGCAAGTAAGTAACTTTTTTTCTCTTTATCACAAACAATTTTCACTTAGCTCCATGATGTAGAAATTTAATTCAAGAAATTATGAAAAAATTCTCAGTAAGTAACAATTTCTTTCTTGAAGTCAAGTCTTAGATACACAATAAGGAAATTTCATTCAAGAAATTATGAAATTATTTGTAAGTAAGTAACAATCTCTTTATTTATTTCACCTCTTGAATATACAGTACAGATACTTCATTCAAGAAACGTGATTAAACACGTTTTTTGAAACTACATGCTATTTGCATGCCTTTCCTTGGCACCTTTCCAAATGAGCGGGGATTCCCCACCGCTTCCTACACATTGCAAAAAGTGAGCAGTACGAAAACTCCACGTTTTCAACCAGACTGGTTTTTGGTTTTTTAGACAACACGAGAGACATGCAAAGTCGACATAGCTTTATTTCATTTTTTAAAATTCAAGAAATTATGAAAAAATTCTCATCAAGTAACAATTTCTTTCTTGAAGTCAACTCATGTTTAGAAATTTAATTCAAGAAATTATGAAAAAATTCTCAGTAAGTAACAATTTCTTTCTTGAAGTCAACTCTTGGATACACAATACGGGAATTTCACTCAAGAAATTATGAAAAAAAATTGTAACTAAGTAGCAAATTCTTTATTGAATTCACTTGTTGAATAAACAAAAAGACATTTCATTCAAGAAATTATGACAAAATTCTAAGTAAGTAACAAACTCTTTATTGTTTTCACGAGTTAGATATACGATGTAGAAATTAAATTCAATAAATTATGAAAAAATTCTAACTAAGTAGAAAATTATTTCTTGAATTCACCTGTTGGATAAACAAAAAGAAATTTAGTTCAAGAAATTATGACAAAATTATAAGTAAGTAACAAACTCTTTATTGTTTTCACGAGTTAGATAAATGATGTAGAAATTAATTTCAAGAAATTATGAAAAAATTCTCAGTCAGTAACCATTTCTTTCTTGAAGTCAACTCTTGGATACACAGTACAGAAATTTCATTCAAGAAATTATGAAAATATTTTTAAGTAAGTAAAAAACTCTTTATTGATTCCACCTCTTGGATATACAGTACATATACTTCATTCAAGAAATTATGAAAAAAAATCACAAGAAAGTAAGTAACATTTTTTTTCTCTGTCAACTCTTAGATACACAATACGGAAATTAAATTCAAGAAATTATGAAAGTATTTGTAAGTAAGTAACAGTCTCTTTATTGATTTCTTCTCTTGAATATACAGTACAGATACTTCATTCAAGAAACGTGATTAAACACGTTTTGAAACTACATGCTATTTGCATGCCTTTGCTTGGCACCTTTCCAAATGAACGGGGATTCCCCACTGCTTCCTACACATTGCAAAAAGTGAGCAGTACAAAAACTCCACGTTTTCAACCAGACTTGGTTTTTTAGACAACACCCCCACAGAGATGACACACACAATATGGAAATTACAGTCAAGAAATTATAAAAAAAAATCTGTGTAATTAAGTAACAAGCTCTTTATTGATTTCACCTCTTGAATATACAGTAAATATACTTCATTGAAGAAAACGTGATTAAACACGTTTTGAAACTAAATACTATTTGTATGCCTTTCCTTGGCACCTTTCCAAACGAGCGGGGATTCCCACTGGTTCCTACACATTGCAAAAAGTGAGCAGTACGAAAACTCCACGTTTTCAACCAGACTGGTTTTTTAGGGACCAATCAGGAGAGATATGCAAAGTCGACATAGCTTTATTTCATTTTTTTTAAGGCTCATTTAGCCGAGGTTCCGTGCGCGCGCGTACCCTCGTCTAAATGAACCTTAAAAAAAATGAAATAAAGCTATGTCGACTTTGCATATCTCTCCTGATTGATCCCTAAAAAACCAGTCTGGTTGAAAACGTGGAGTTTTCGTACTGCTCACTTTTTGCAATGTGTAGGAACCAGTGGAGAATCCCCGCTCGTTTGTAAAGGTGTCAAGGAAAGGCATACACATATCATGTTGGTTCAAACCTTGTTTAATCACGTTTTCTTGACTGAAGTATCTGTACTGTATAATCAAGATGAGAAATCCCTAAGGAGCTTGGTAATTAAGTAAAAAGATTTTTTTTTATAATTTCTTTTATTAAAGTTAAAGCTTGTGTGTCCTCTCTGTGGGTGTGTTGTCTAAAAAACCAGTCTGGTTGAAAACGTGGAGTTTTCGTACTGCTCACTTTTTGCAATGTGTAGGAAGCAGTGGGGAATCCCCGTTCATTTGGAAAGGTGCCAAGCAATGGTATGCAAATAGCATGTAGTTTCAAAACGTGTTTAATCATGTTTCTTGAATGAAGTATCTGTACTGTATATTCAAGAGAAGAAATCAATAAAGAGACTGTTACTTACATACAAATACTTTCATAATTTCTTGAATTTAATTTCCGTATTGTGTATCTAAGAGTTGACAGAGAAAAAAATGTTACTTACTTACTTGCGATTTTTTTTCATAATTTCTTGAATGAAGTATCTGTACTGTATATCCAAGAGGTGGAATCAATAAAGAGTTTTTTACTTACTTACAAATATTTTCATAATTTCTTGAATGAAATTTCCGTACTGTGTATCCAAGAGTTGACTTCAAGAAAGAAATGGTTACTTTTTGAGAATTTTTTCATAATTTCTTGAAATTAATTTCTACATCATTTATCTAACTCGTGAAAACAATAAAGAGTTTGTTACTTACTTAGAATTTTGTCATAATTTCTTGAACGAAATGTCTTTTTGTTTATCAAACAGGTGAATTCAATAAAGAATTTAATACTTAGTTAAAATTTTTTAATAATTTATTGAATTTAATTTCTACATCGTATATCTAACTCTTGAAAACAATAAAGAGTTTGTTACTTACTTAGAATTTTGTCATAATTTCTTGAATGAAATGTCTTTTTGTTTATTCAACAAGTGAATTCAAGAAAGAATTTGCTACTTAGTTACAATTTTTTTTCATAATTTCTTGAGTGAAATTCCCGTATTGTGTATCCAAGAGTTGTCTTCAAGAAAGAAATTGTTACTTACTGAGAATTTTTTCATAATTTCTTGAATTAAATTTCTACACACGAGTTGACTTCAAGAAAGAAATTGTTACTTGCTGAGAATTTTTTCATAATTTCTTGAATTTTAAAAAATGAAATAAAGCTATGTCGACTTTGCATGTCTCTCGTGTTGTCTAAAAAACCAAAAACCAGTCTGGTTGAAAACGTGGAGTTTTCGTACTGCTCACTTTTTGCAATGTGTAGGAAGCGGTGGGGAATCCCCGCTCATTTGGAAAGGTGCCAAGGAAAGGCATGCAAATAGCATGTAGTTTCAAAAAACGTGTTTAATCACGTTTCTTGAATGAAGTATCTGTACTGTGTATTCAAGAGGTGAAATCAATAAATAGATTGTTACTTACTTACAAATACTTTCATAATTTCTTGAATGAAATTTCCGTATTGTGTATCTAAGACTTGACTTCAAGAAAGAAATTGTTACTTACTGAGAATTTTTTCATAATTTCTTGAATTAAATTTCTACATCATGGAGCTAAGTGAAAATTGTTTGTGATAAAGAGAAAAAAGTTACTTACTTGCTATTTTTTTCATAATTTCTTTAATGAAGTATCTGTACTGTATATTCAAGAGGTGTAATAAATAAAGAGATTGTTACTTACTTACAAATATTTTCATAATTTCTTGAATGAAATTTCTGTAGTGTGTATCCAAGAGTTGACTTCAAGAAAGAAATGGTTACTTACTTAGAATTTTTTCATAATTTCTTGAAATTAATTTCTACATATTTTATATAACTCGTGAAAACAATAATGGGGCATTTTCTTAAACAAAAATAAATTTAAAAAAAATACTAAATGTTACTTTATTACCTAAGCAACACGACAAAAAATCAAGAATTTATGCACAGTTTTAACTAGCTAAGGCTAAATTTGTTAAAGATGGATCATTTTCTTAATAAAACACACTAAATTAGGAAAGAAAATCAAATGTTCCTTTATTATTACCTAAGTAACACGACAAAAAATCAAGAATTTATGCATAGTTTTAAGTAGCTAAGGCTAAATTTGTTAACGATGGATCATTTTCTTAAGAAAACACACTAAATTAGGAAAGAATACCAAATGTACCTTTATTACCTAAGAAACACGACAAAAAATCAAGAGTTTATGTGCAGTTTTTACTAGCTAAGGCTAAATTTGTTAAAGATGGGCCACTTTCTTAAGAAAAAACTCAAAATTAGAAAAGAATACCAAATTTTCATTTATTAACTAAGTAACACGACAAAAAATCAAGAATTTATGCACAGTTTTAACTAGCTAAGGCTAAATTTGTTAACGATGGATCATTTTCTTGAGAAAACACACTAAATTAGGAAAGAAAACCAAATGTTCCTTTATTATCTAAGTAACACGACAAAAAATTAAGAGTTTATGCACAGTTTTAACTAGCTAAGGCTAAATTTGTTAACGATGGATCATTTTCTTAAGAAAACACACTAAATTAGGAAAGAAAACCAAATGTTCCTTTATTATCTAAGTAACACGACAAAAAATAAAGAGTTTATGTGCAGTTTTAACTAGCTAAGGCTAAATTTGTTAAAGATGGATCATTTTCTTAATAAAACACACTAAATTAGGAAAGAAAACCATATGTTACTTTATTATCTAATTAACACGACAAAAAATCACGAGTTTAACACTAAATTAGGAAAGAAAACCAAATGTTCCTTTATTATCTAAGTAACACGACAAAAAATCAAGAGTTTATGTACAGTTTTAACTAGCTAAGGCTAAATTTGTTAACGATGGATCATTTTCCTAAGAAAAAACATTAAATTAGGAAAGAAAACCAAATGTTCCTTTATTATCTAAGTAGCACGACAAAAAATCAAGAGTTTATGTGCGGTTTTAACTAGCTAAGGTTAAATTTGTTAACGATGGATAATTTTCTTAAGAAAAGACACTAAATTAGGAAAGAAAACCAAATGTTCCTTTATTATCTAAGTAACACGACAAAAAATCAAGAATTTATGCACAGTTTTAACTAGCTAAGGGTAAATTTGTTAACAATGGATCATTTTCTTAAGAAAACACACTAAATTAGGAAAGAAAACCAAATGTTCGTTTATTATCTAAGTAACACGATAAAAAATCAAGAAATTATGCACAGTTTTAACTAGCTAAGGCTAAATTTTTTAACGATAGATCATTTTCTTAAGAAAACACACTAAATTAGGAAAGAAAACCAAATGTTCCTTTATTATCTAAGTAACACGACAAAAAATCAAGAGTTTATGTGCAGTTTTAACTAGCTAAGGCTAAATTTGTTAACGATTGATCATTTTCTTAAGAAAACACACTAAATTAGGAAAGAAAACCAAATGGTCCTTTATTATCTAAGTAACACGACAAAAAATAACGAGTTTAACACTAAATTAGGAAAGAAAACCAAATGTTCCTTTATTATCTAAGTAACACGACAAAAAATCAAGAGTTTATGTGTAGTTTTAACTAGCTAAGGCTAAATTTGTTAACGATTGATCATTTTCCTAAGAAAATACACTAAATTAGGAAAGAAAACCAACTGTTCCTTTATTATCTTAGTATCACGACAAAAAATCAAGAGTTTATGTGCTGTTTTAACTAGCTAAGGCTAAATTTGTTAACAATGGATCATTTTCTTAAGAAAACACACTAAATTAGGAAAGAATACCAAATGTTCCTTTATTATCTAAGTAGCACGACAAAAAATCAAGAATTTACGCAAATGGAATACCTTTTTTGCAAATTGAGTTAGTTTTATGCGAATGATAAAAGTTTTGGCGAATCGAGATAGCTTTACGCAAATGAAATACCATTGATACCACTAATAATACATGCGATACTGAACGAGTTATCAGATAGCTATAACTTACAGGTTATTAACACGTTTGACCAGTTTTTATTGTAATTTGTATTTTTTTTGCCAGAATAAAGATAATGGATACGTTTTTATTTATTTTTTTTAACTGGTATTTTTTCAAGGAAGCCCATAACACTTTGCAGAAACCCGTCTAGTACAGTTTCAATTGCACACTACCTTTGAATAGGCAATGTGAGCCAAGTTTTTCAAAAAAACCTACTAATACCGTTCACAGTAATAGGTGAGTGACCCATAGCACCGGAAGGAACGTAAAGGTCCAGAAAAGTACAGGAAGGAACATAACGGTATAGAAGTATAAGGTGCGTCTAAGTTAACATATTTTAACCCCCCAGGGGGGGGGGATCCCCTTCGTATACGTAATAATTCTCTTCGTTCTAAGTTTTTTAATTTTGCTCCTTACTTTCAGTTGAAAAAACTTTTTTTAATTTATTGCATTATCGTTTTCTAAATAATGCCAGTAAATCTGGCCTCCATCTCCACGGAAAAATCCCTCCCTCCCCCTTCAAAAAAAAGTTAGTCTGAAGTTGATTGTCTGAAAAGTATTTTTTCGGTTGGGGGTGTGGTAGGGATCTCACAACACCGTTCAAATAGAACTTGTGTATTATAACGACCATCGATCCCCATGTAACTGAATCCCAAGCTTCTGAACTCCTCCATACAACTGAACCCCTCGTGCTACTGAACCCCTCATGCAACTTGATCCCATTTAACTAATCCCCGTGTAACTGAATCCGTATGTAACTGAGATCTTTTCGCAAAAAATTCGCAAATCTCGTAAACTAAAGAAGTAATTATCCTTTTCAACATTAATTACCCCTTTTTTGCAAATGCTCGCATATCTCATTACCCCTTTTTGTATATACAAAAAGTAATAGCATATCAACGAAACAAGACACGTGTAATTACAAAAAATGCTATCTCGAGTATAAACGATTCGAAACTGATGGAGAATCAAATATGGAACCTAAATATATACAAAAATAATTGCATAACTATGAAACAAGACGTGCTGGTTTTTGGGCTTATCACCAAAAAGGCAGTGAACTTTGAAATCGCGTCATTCCCCTGGCAAAGAGTGTGTTGACCTGTAACTACTTGAAAAACCTGTTTGTACGGAGGGGCCATAGAACTGCATAGATCTATTCTACTTACAACCATTTTCAGGAAGGATTTTTTCTGGAGGGGAGGGGGGCTAGAGGAGGGGGTTACTCTGGAGAATATTTCCGTGGGGGATGTTTCTTTGGGGTAAGGGACATTTCTATGAAGGGGGCGCCGGGTTTCCAAGCATTATTTAAGAAACGATCAGAAATTAAATAAAAAAAAACAAGTTTTTTCAACTCAAATGTAAGAAGGAATATTAGAACTTAAAACGAACAGAAATTATAACGTATGTGAGGGGTTCTCCCCCAAGTCAATACCTCGCTCTTTACGCTACAGTTTTTTTTAGTGCTTTCAAAAGAGCTATCTATTCTAATTAAACGGCCTTTGTGATTCAGGGGTTTGTGAATCAAAATTTTTTTAACTTTTAACGTAAAGAGCGTGGTATTGACTAAGGGAGAACCCCTTCATATAAGTAATAACATATACGTAATAAAAAAAAACAATAAAAAAACAAGCGATACGGCTCAATAGTAATCGAAACTTTTAAAAACGAAATTTTGATGTCAATAAATGTATCAAAAGAATGTGTTTATAATCCTGATCCTAAATATATAAATTTTATTAAGTTTAGTATTACTCATCAAAGGCTACGAGCCTGAGAAAATTTACTCGATTTTTTAAGAAGGGGGGAAACATCCCCTACAAGTGAAAGGATTTTAATGAGAATCACAACATCAGATTCAGCGTATCAGAAGACACTATTACATAGGTTTCAAGCTCATATCTGCAAAAATCTGCGACTTTGTATTTTTTGCCAGAAGAAAAATATACGAATATAGAAGTTAGTGACGTAATTTAATTTGTAAAGACATACATTTATAAAAATAAAATTAAAATTTTTATGAAAATAAAAGATGAATTAACTAAAAAACGATCAGAAATTAAATAAAAAAAAACAAGTTTTTTACACTGAAAGTAAGGAGCGACATTAAAACATAAAATGCACAGAAACTATTCTGTATGTAAAAGGGGCTCTCCCCTCCTCAACGCCTCACTCTTTACGCTAAAGTTTGACTCTGTCTCGCAATTTTATTTTTTAAAATAATAAAAACTTTAGCGTAAAGAGCGAGGCGTTGAGGAGGGGACAGCCCCTTTCATATACAGAATAATTTCTGTTCGTTTTAAGTTTTAATGTCGCTCCTTACTTTCAGTTTAAAAAACTTGTTTTTTTTTATTTAATTTTAAGAATAAAAAACGAGTATTAAACGATCAGAAGTCGGTGATTATGGTTTTTAGGAAAAGCGGAGAACAAATAAATTCGCGGTGTCAAAGTATCACCTTACTTCCTCTTAATTCATAATCGAGATATTTTGGAACTCTGAAAGAAGCAAAGAGCTACAGTTGGGATGAAAAGATTAGGAAACTTACAAAAATTTTCACCAAGTTCATCTTTTCCATACCTTTGTAACAGTAAAACTGGTTGAGCCAAAAATGTGCGGGTATATTATAATAAGGATTAGTCTTAAATGCGCAAAGACCACAGCTGGTTTTTCCAAAACAGTGAGGTGAAAGTCCTCTATCGTATTGTAGTTTCTAAGTTGGCTTCAGCTATTGGAAGCGTTTTGTGGATGTAGAGGTGATTCTGAATATCTAGTAAGAGCAGAGAATTTCCAACAGCATGAGTAACTCGTCTCAAAGAAACATTTGCAACAAAACAATAGATAACGCTTTGTAAATTATTTATAGTTAAATTTCTAAAATTAATCTTCTCAACAAAAAGTAAAGAGCAATATTATAATTTAAACGAAAGCAATTAAGTCACGTGAAAAATAAAAAATAAAACGAAGAGAGATTACTTTGACGTAAGAAATGGGACCGATAACAAGCTACGCAATAAGTAGTGCTGTCTCACTCCTTTATTGTATATATAGAAACAATGGAGTTTGGCCTATTCCACCGGAAAATTCCCGCAAGAAATTCTAGTCCCTAGAAATATCCCCCCCCCACAAAAAAAAATTTTGGTCTCGGGAGATTCTAACCTTGAAACAGATTCTAACCTTGACGAAGAAAAATTAATAATTTTACATCAGCTATTATGAAGGGGGGACTTTGGGTTATTGCAAGTGGAGGGGGAATATCCAATGCCTAAAAAAGTGTATTTCAATACCTCAATTGTCTAAATCTCAATGACGCTTCAGATAAATATAGAAAAGGGTACGGGGGAGGAGGGTGTTTGAGAATTAATGTTTCATCTCCTTTCATTTGGACTTAGTCTGAATAGGAGTGCTGTATGGCACTTAATTATAATTGCCATTTAATTATATTCAATGAGGTGTAAAGCGCACATGAGCTAAGATAAAGGAGGAGTGGTGGATCGTTTTGTTAGCAAAGGGGACAGGCACCCCAACAGGCGCATCTTAATATCAAAACATTCTAACTCACTGAGTCTTTAGACGAATATAGAATTAGTTTTAGGAAAGGAGAAAGGGGCGAGGTAGAAGCTGATTTCTAACCCCTCTTTATTTCCTGGAATTTTTCTGCTCTACAGCCTTATTATGAAAGTAATGGGCAGCATTAAGCCCTAAAAAGATCAGAATTCATTTCGTATATGAGGGATGCTGTCACTCCGTGTAACACCCCACCCCTTCTCATGGTGTTAACAATTTGGAAGATGCTCATTCAATTGAAAATTGACAGTTCTAGTGCTCTTTTTAAAAATGAAAAGTAAGTTGAGAGCGATCAGCGACTGTGCTAAAGCCTGTTGTTACCTCTGGTCTATTCGCAGCCACTTAGGACATCTGACAAACATTTCTAGGCCTCTATCTGTTGAGAATATTTGAAAATATCAACAAATTTGTATCCAAGAATGTCGTAGCGACATCCTCGATGTCATTATGACTCAAGCTTTTGGCCATGATCAATGCTGGGATACAGCGGAAGAAAAGGGGGATGCTCGATCTTGGGAGTCCACTGGCGTAGAACTCTTAGGATAATATTTTTGGTAAGAGAATCTTCAACATTTCGGTGTGGCAAGGGAAGGGGCTAGGGGCTTAGAAATGAGCCACAAAAAAATTTTCCTGATCAATCTGAAACTTGCAGCGGCAAGTCCTTGAGCCAAGCGGACTAATAATGTACAAAACATTATTTAAAGAGTTTGTCCCTTTGAATTTTTCCACCCTCTAGCGTAGGAGGTTCAAAAAAGCACTAAAATTTTTCCGAATATTTACTTTCCCTCGTAATACAGCTAAAAAATGGCCAAAAAAGTGTTAAAAAAATTTTCACACAAACTTCAGATTGACGGAACAATTTTAGAACATTCGGAGGTGTATCATTAGATTGAAAATTCAAAGTTCTTGAGTCCTTTTTAAAGACCGAAAGGTCTTGGAGGGCCTCCAGCCTTCCTCTCGGTTCTTTTTCTACCGTCCCCTATCCATTATGATATTAAATCAAATTTTGAAATATTGATAGGATATTCCAAAATTTCTTCATTTCATTATTATTTTTACTGGTCAAAATCTCTCTGTGACTGATTATTTTTTTTTTGCATTTGGGAAGAATTCTCGACGAAAAGTAAACTTTTTTGCAAAGAGGGGGGGGGGAGTTCTGGGGGGTGTCCTCCGGGGGAAATTAGCCTGGCACCAGAATCAATGTCAATGCTACTTATTAGTAGATTTTCTGAAGTAATCTGTATTTTTAAGTTTTTCTACTATATCAGGGAGCTACTTAAATATGATTTTTTGGAGTGGAGCAAAGGCTGCAAAGGTTTGAATGTCTGCATCGCCATTTTACGATATTTGAAGTGAGTACTTTTGTTCATGCATCTTACATACCTTGAGTTGCCTTTTTTTTCTGTCCTGGTTCAGCTTTCTTAATGTGATTTTAGCACCGTTTAACGAGGTTAGGTTGGTTTAGGTTAGCTTAAGTTAGATTTTTAACCCATTTCAGATACTTAGACCCAAATTTAACCCAATGTAACTTAACTTAATCTAAACTAACATAATCCTACCTAACCTAACTTTAACTTTTACCATCATAGCTTGCATAAGACTGAAAAAGCTGACTCGCAAAGCTAATAGAATCGAAGCAGAGAAAAATGTATTTCGGATATTCACCGATGAATGCCGACATTAACTATATTTTGGACATTCACTGCAATACACACACACACACACACACATACACACACACACACACACACACACACACACACACACACACACACACACACACACACACACACACACACACACACACACACACACACACACACACACACACACACACACACACACACACACACACACACACACACACACACACACACACACACACACACACACACACACACACACACACACACACACACACACACACACACACACACACACACACACACACACACACACACACACACACACACACACACACACACACACA
>NC_142794.1:105071857-105111875 GCF_049724085.1 Artemia sp. Qi Xiang Cuo | reverse complement strand
TCAATTTTCTTGATTTTCAAGCCAATATATTTCCCTTGCTGTTCAAGCCAAAGGACAGAAAGTTTCCTGTACAGGGGTTTCAGACAAGGTGGTTCTAATGGTGTACTTTTGTTTTGATCTAACTCCCTTGTTAGGAACTATGGGTTTTGATATTTCTTAACATTGGACGTGATCGTCTCTTACTAGGTTGCTAGCTACCGCTGCAACCCGGAAACCAGTGCAACCCGGAATATATTAAAAATTTGAGTTAGTATAAGCGAGGGTTCGTTCTTTGTTATATTTTCAATTTAAAATTAAAAAAAAACTTGTTTATTTACATTCTAGCTAAAATAATGAAAATAATATGAATGAGCCACAGTGTTCAGTTTCTTTGGACTTGAGTTCGTTTTTTAACTATAAATACAAACAGGAAAAAGCCTACGGCTTTTTCTTCCTTTGAATAGTAAGAGACGAAGCTCAAACAATCAAGTAGCTAACGAAGTCTAATGTATGGAATGGTTTGTTATTTCAGTGATCGTCTTTTAATGTAAAAATATAAATACGGTAATCTTAACTATAGTGAAGTTGCGTATGCAAGTTAGTATAGGGAAGAGTTCAATCTTTATTATAATAAATATTATTAACTATAATTAAGTTGAGTATCTAATCTATTATAGGCAAGAGTTCGCTCTTTATTATAAAAATTCGATAATCGAGCCCTTATGTAACCCGGATTAAAAAATTATTATCATATCTTATATGTAACTTTTATTTTATAAGTCTTCGATAGTCTAATGGTGAGTATGCCCATTTGTTACCTTGGAGAAGGGGGTTCGATTCCCCGTCGGGGAGAACTTTTAATATGTTGAATTAAAAGCACTATCTTTTCAATTTAAAATTTAAAAAAGAAACTTGTTTATTTACATTCTAGCTAAAATAATGAAAATAATATGAATGAGCCACAGTGTTCAGTTTCTTTGGACTTGAGTTCTTTTTTTAACTATAAATACAAACAGGAAAAAGCCTACGGCTTTTTCTTCTTTTAAATAGTAAGAGACGAAACTCAAACAATCAAGTAGCTAACTAAGTCTAATGTATGGAATGGTTTGTTATTTCAGTGATCGTCTTTTAATGTACAAATACAAATACTGTAATCTTAACTATAGTGAAGTTGCGTATGCAAGTTAGCATAGGGAAGAGTTCGATCTTTATTATAATCATTTCAGTGATCGTCTTTTAATGTAAAAATATAAATACTGTAATCTTAACTATAGTGAAGTTGCGTATGCAAGTTAGTATAGGGAAGAGTTTGATCTTTATTATAATTTCGTAAGAAAAATGATTCTATTTAAAAATAATTTGTTTTATAACTACAAAAAGTTTTTAACCCCATGAATTTGCTTTAAAATGAGCCATTAAACAACTCTCTACGATGTTCCAGTGCCAAGCTATCTGTGGAATTACTAACCTATACTATAATTAAGTGGCGTATAAAATTTAGTATAGGCAAGAGGTCGTTCTTTATTATAATTTTCATGATCCCGATAAAACATGCGTAAAATATTTCTCAATTTACAAAGATCAGCCTTCATTTTTGCCATCTTCTTGTATTTCTGAATGTAATTTTTCCATTTGTCTTTATGCGTTCTTCGGTACAACCTCGCAGAGAATTTAATTTTTTCATTATAGCTTTTGTCACCCCAGTATCTACCCATTATTCTGGTAGCAACTTTTTTCTTATGTTTGTTTCGGTAATCTTTATCGTTATCATACCGTTCCTTACTCTTTTGTTTGGCTCTCTCAATTTTCGCATCGCGATACGCCTTGTCGGTTGAATACCTTTGCTTTTCTCTTTCCAAGATGTTGTCTCTGTTTTTTGTATAGTACTGTTTTTTTAAATTACGTATAATAACTCGCTTAGAAGGCATCTTATTACAAAACATGAAATAATACTTTCATCTAATTAACACTTCTTATAACTCGTATCAGGTATCCATAACCTAACAAAAAATAAAACTAATTTTTAAATTTTCAGGTATTTTGTTAGTTTGAATGAAAAAATTAAAATTATTGCTCAGATATCATAAATATTTTTGCAGTTTACATAATAACTTTAGCGATTCTAAACTGAAAAATAAAATATATCTTAAAAAATGTAATTTTTTGGTCTGAAAATACATAGTCAATCCCACATCGGGTAGTTAGAACCTAACCAAAAATAAAACTAATTTTAACATTTTAAGGTATTTTTCCAGCTTGTATTGAAATATTCAAACTATTGCTCGGATACCATGGATATTTTTGCAGTTTACACAAGCTGCAAAGAACGCACAGGCTGATCTTTGTAAACTGAGAAAAATTTTACGAATGTTTTACCGGGATTACGAAAAATATTCAAAATTAAAGATTAAAATTATCTCTGAAAGAATAGATTTTGTTGAAAAGTCAGCTAGAGATGCTTTCGCAAAACTTCATAGTAATATCGAAAAGAAATGTTGCATGTTTAGTGAAAAGCTTCCAAGGTATGGACCGGCAACTGTGGAACAGTTTACAGATGTAATGGGAAATTTTATAGATCACTGTGAATATATGGAGGCATAATTGTCCTTTACTTAGTTTCAGCTTAAATTCGATGATCGAGCCTTTATATGTACTACATCCAACGACTATGACGTCATTGATCAATATTGTATATACAAAATTAAGTTTTTCGTGATAATTAATTAATAAAAAAATTAAGTGCAAAAGGCGCTAGATCTAGAGATTTCCTTTAAAATGAGCCATTGAACAACTCTCTACGATGTTCCAGTGCCAAGCTATCTCTGGAAAAGAAAGAAAAAATATCCCGTTTGTGCAGAATAACGTGGTTAAAGTCAATTTTCTTGATTTTCAAGCCAATATATTTTCTTTGTTATTCAAGCCAAAGGGTGGTAAGTTTCCTTTATAGGGGGTTCGGACAAGGCGGTTCTAATGGTGTACTTTTTGTTTTGATCTGACTTTTTTTCTAGGAGTTAGGGGTTTTTATATTTCTTAACATTGGACGTGATCGTCTCTTACTAGGTTGCTAGCTACCGCTGCAACCCGGATTGCTAGCTACCGCTGCAACCCGGATAATCACGTGATAAAAAATTCCATGACCTATTTATGGACGTGAGTACTCCTGGAATGATCATGATAATCATGTGGTGAAGTTTTTGTGTCCCTTTTCATAGAACGGGTGCTCGTGAAATCATCATGATTAGTATTATTTAAAAATAAATGGATATTTAAAGAAATTTTAATATTAAAAAATAGATTTAAAAAAATATTTTATATATTTTAATATATTTTAATGTTTGTATTTCATTTTTATTATCTGATATGCTTCAACTAATATTCTAATATTTAATACTTTAGAAATATTTAAATTTCGAAAATATGACTTACTTGACGGAAGTTTCCATCCTTCCTTGTAGGTTATTTTAGGGCCTCTTCTTTCACCAGTCTATTGATGTAACTCCTGTATGAACTTCTTTCCTGTGCCAGGTGGCGAAGGTGCGGTAATTTAAGCGGTGAGAAGTTGTCCCTCCGCGTCTTTCGGGGGGTGGGGGGTGCTCTCTAGGTCAAGGACCATGTACCCGTCCTTTAATGGCAAATTTTGGAAGACGAGTGCTCTCCATACTTTGTATGTGTCCTTGCCATCAAAGCTGCTGCAGTTCAAAGCTACCTGAGAATGAGGTTTATGTGAGTAGTGCATGGATATCGTTTTCGAGTTGTTAATTGTCATTCCAAAGACTTTAATGGTTTTGTGGACGATGTCGATCTAGGGTTGGAGATCATGGATTAACTCACAAATTAGGGCTGGACTATTGGTATAAGGAAGTTTAGAGTTTCGGCGATAGCAAGCAATCTTGTAGAACAGGGGCTGATGTCTCAAAGTCTTTGAAAGACCTTCTCTAGTCATAACACGGCTTCTGAACCTGGTGCATATGCCCCTTATCAGTGAGACCAAATTAGGTGGACAAGAGTGTGAGACCAAATTTTTGTCCTAAAGTGGACAAGAATGTGCCATAGACCTCTCCAGACGAGGTCAAATGCCTGTTTAAAATCTTCAAAAAGGTGTTAGATACTGCGCTTCAAGATTTGTTTTCTATAATCTAATGATGTGAATTCGACGGATGTGAAAATCTTATTAACCATGGACTTGCTCGGTTTGAAACCCTCTTTCAATTCTGAGCTTATTACTCGGATGCGTCTTAGCAAGGCTCTTGTCATTATTTTAGCAGCTTGGCTTGGTCAAACTTATTGGTCGGTAGCTGCCATAGACTGCTTTTTAGCCTTTTATTTTGAAATATATTTAAAATGTATTATGTAGGAAAATAATATTTTTTCTCTGCTACTGTAAAAGCACTTTCTGTCTAAAGCACTGTGCAATCTTTTCTATTTCTCAATCTTTTTTCAAAGTTCTGTGTACATAAGGTGCTTCCTGCCCGTAAAGAAAAGACAAAATTGCAGTTGCAAAAATGACATTCTTGGTAAAAAAAAAAAATACAATTTATTTACTAAAATAATATTACTATGGTTTATTAATATATAATACATAATAATTTATCTATCATAAATACTATTTTAAAGAACTGTTATATTTCTTATTTCTGTCGGTTCTCCATCGGAGTTTTCCTATAAAAAAAATGTTTAGAAAAATAATGCTTATTTCTTGAACTTCTCCGATTTAAAATACATCTCCCTCTTAAATATTAGAACTGCATGATATACCATATTTGTAGAAATGTTTTTTTGACAATGCAACCAAAAGCACAGTCTGATTTTCCCTGTCATATTCTTCATCACAATAATAATAACTTGGGAACTAAAATCTAAATTGGAGTATGGGTAACTTAGAAGATTGAACTGGCGCTAATGTAGACACAAAAACTGCCAATGCAATCTAGTGTTTCTTGGCTTTTCTGCAATGTAATAGTAAAGTAAAATAAGAGTTATTGGCAAAGTTAATTTGTCATATTTGTCTGATCTCAGTTTCCAGCGAAAAAGTGTTTTTAATGGACTCATAGTGTTTAAAACTTGTTTTTAGTGTGTATCTTTAACTATATATTATACATTTATACTATTTAACTATATATTTAATCTATAAGTTACGTAATTTGCCTAAATTGTTGAGAAACAGCATTTGTTATTAAGAAATATACGGAATTTTTTGGGGATAATTGTATGCGATGAAGGGCGGGGGGATTTTCCAATGGAAGAATTCAATTTGGGGAGGATAGTTTGCGGGGGGAATTTTCCAGTAGAAGTGTTTCACGAAGGAAATGGATTTCCTGGTATGATTTGAAAAACCGTCAGAAATCCAATAGAAAAAAGTCTTTGTTTTACTGAAAGTAAGGAGCAAAATTAAAGTTTAAAACGAAAAGAAATTATTATTATATAGATGAGGGAGCTGCCCCTCATTCAACCCTTGCCATTTACGTTGAAGTTTGACTATTTGTTCATATTCTTTTTGAAAGACTACTCAAACACAAGGGCTGTTGATTTCGAACGAAAAGTGTTTTTAAATAGCTTTAAGACTAGCGTAAATGTGTGTGTTGAGTCTAGGAGGGTTTGTTCAAAAATTAAATTTATTTTCGTTACTATGGTCTAGAGTTCGTTCTGTAACTTGGTTGCAGCGGGTGTCACAACCAGGAAAGGTGTAGAGTGAAAGTGTCATTTTACTACTACTACTACTACTCCAGCACAAAATTGCTTCAGACAAACAGTCTTGGCTATGCTTATTTTCAGCTTTTTTAATGTGAAACGCTAGATAGCAACAAACTTAATCTGCATTCAGTCCGGCCCAGTCCATGTCTACTCATTTTGTGTACCAAGAGGTTAAAAAAACTAAGGATGACAGTTAAGTAATGACTACAAAACGTCAACACCTGCATATGGTCTGCGTTTTCAGTAAATTGGCCTTGTACAAGACGCAACACGCTATATACAGGATTCAATTTGGTAGATAAGTGACCATTAAATATAGAGAGTGGATCCCGGTAGAATTTTCAAATTAAAAAAAAAAATTATAATAATTAACACTTTTATTGAAAAATTAAATTGTTTCCTGTGTATTTTGGCCAATGCTTTCACTATGGATCTTGATAAATGTTGGAAAATATTGAGATTGGCAAATTCTTCGACAAAAATGTAAAAATTGATGCTGAAGTGGAAATACTCTCTCGACTGTTGGGGACTGTAAAGTATTTTCAGAAATATAAGCAGCCATAAATTGAAAGATTTTCACCCACAAAAGATGAACACAATGCTTCCTCTTTTATTTCTGTATCAATAGGTGTAATGTTCTTAGAAAAAATCGCATCTAATTACCTCAATATTTACAATAATGAGTGGCTCTGATTAGGCGTGCCATTTCACTAAAATGTATGGTAGTGTGGAGATAGATATATGTTTGGTAACGACTATTTTTTCCCTCAAATTCTGGGATAGGGTTGAGAACTTTGTTTTTTCCATTTTTTCCAATAGATATTTTCAAAGATTCAACGTGAGGCACAAAAATTAAGAAGTTGGGCAATTGCTATTCAAAATAGATTAATGCCATTGGCCCTGATGCACATTAATTTAACTCCTTTTTTCATATTTGTCTGATAAAAAATCATAATAAAAACTCTGACCCCATCCCGTCAAGTCATTTTTTATAAGCCATTTTTAATAAAAAAAAATCCATGGTAAACTACCTCTGAATTTTGTATGCTTTTCAAAATGTACCTGACTGGGAAATATAATTGTTCAAACGGATTATTGTAACAGATTAATCTGAAGATTCTAACGGATTAATCTAACAGAAGATAAAAAAAAATCCCTCTGGGGTGTCTTATTTTGAGTTTAATGCTCGAGCCATGCTATGGCCACAGCTGTTGATTAAAAGACAAGATTTCCAGAACATTCTGAGTCGATAGGTCGTGCATAGTGACTGTCATCAATTGCTAAAGGATGTATTCTTTCATGTATTCCCAAGCATTTTGATTCTTTTGGTTGACAATTATGGTGCCAAGCTTGACCAGTTTTTATCTTCTTAACTTTTTAATTAAATTTTAAAAGTTAAATTATTGAGTTTTTTAGCGTCCTTTTTAGTTTGTATATATATTTATATCTATTTTTTGTGTATGTTTATTCGCTCATTTTGTCCCTCACCCCTCTTTTTTTAATGTCCCTTTTATTTCATTTTTTAAACTAGTGTTTATGGTATTTTTTAAAGTTCAGTTTGACCAGTTGTTTATCTTTTTAAATTTTTAATTGACTCTTTAAATTAAACTATTTACTCACAAATGATTGTTATTCTAATTTTCTTTTCCATCGTTGTCTTTGCATTTTCGCCAGTTTTCGTGTGTTCATATATTTGGACTGAAGTTTGAATTCGGGCCTTTGTGGGATTGTGATAGCGATTTTATGAAATAAATATCTCGTCTTATCTATGTGGTTGATTAGCATTTCAAAGAAGACAGACAATTAACATCATGTCCACAAATTGCCCTTTAGCTTTTGACTTGTGCCTTTGATGGTCAACTGAAATAGCAAATCGAACGCTTTTTTGCCAGTTCTTTTTTTTAATTTAATACTCCAATCTTATTTAGTACTGAATTAGCCAACTAACAGCTTTTATTCAGTTAAATAATTGATTCTAATCCTCCCGACCAGTCTTGAAAACGAACAAACTGTCGTATTTTTGGAAAAAAACATCAATTCACCTTACGTTTAAAATTTTTATGGCAGCAAGGCCAGAACAAAATGTAGCCTCGTTTGAATTAGCATCTCTGTTAACACAACAAAAATTTTTTCCTTTTTGTGATGCTATTGCTCTGTCGACATGGCGGGTGGCTGAATTGTGGAATGTTGACTTCATGTCGACATTTTGTTGCCTCTTGACGACAGAATAAAAAGGCTCATACCTTTCCATGTCAATGTAGAAGCTATAAATTTAACCGACAATTTAAAAACGTAAGGTAAATTAATGACTCTTGTTTTCAAAGATGACGGTTTGTTTCTGTTCAAGAATGGTAGGGATTATTACAATCAATTACTCATCTGAATAAGAGTCGACTGCTGGTATTAAAAAGTATTACCATTAAATTTGAAATTACCGCCAAAAAAATGTATTGGATATGCTATGTCAAGATAAAAAGGCACAAATCAAACGCGATAGAACAAAATATTGACCTTGAAATGCTAACTTTAAGTTAGCTTTTTTCTCTCATCAAGATCGGATAAACTGTTGACATTTTACAAATTGAACACTCAGAGTATTGACAGAAAAAACACATCAAACGACAAAATTTCTTGTCGTGTTGACAGACGTACTAAATCAAACAGGGCTCTACTAATATAGAACAGCCTCTTATAAAAAAAAAAATTTTGATTGATCTCTGTTAATTTTCCTAGCCGATTACTGAATTTTAAGACGGATAACTCTAGAAGTAAAAAAAACTTTTCATAATGAATCCTCGTTATATTTGACTTTGCCCTCTTGACAGAAAGAACAAAAACCACGAATTCAAAGGATATTACACATCTTTTATATATTTTTATCCTTCGCAATTTAGCATTAAAATATCTTTCACAAAGCGATTCTGGATAAAAACCACAAATACAAAATGATTCAAATAAGAATGTGTTTCTGTAAGGTGACAGAAAACAAGTGGCAAACTGTAGGTGAACACTTCTAGAAATTTAAACCGTTACTTGAGAAAATGAATGCATTTTAAACATAAGATTCTAGATTTTGAATGTAAAAATGAAACTTATTTTCTTCTTTTGAAAATTACTGTAAACAACTTGTTTGTTTGTCAAATATGCATTGTATTGTTACATTTGTAAATTCTAAACACTATATTAAGTCTTACCTATTTTTGTATCTAATAAATTCTATCGATTAAATAATGTCCCTTTATCCGATTAAATTAAAAAAAAAACAAGTTTTTCAGCTGAAAGCAAGATCAAAACGAACAAAATTATTCCGTATATGAAGGGTCTTCACGCTAAAGTTTTAGCACTTTTAAATAAGATTCTTGTTCTAATTGAACGGCCCTTGTATTTCAGGAGTTATTCTTAAAAATAGGGACAAACAGTCAAACTTTAGAGCAAGGTATTGAAGAGGGGGCAACCCTTTCATATGCAGAATAATTTCTGTTCGTTTTAAGCTTTAATGTTGCTCCTTACTTTCAGATGAAAAGCCTTGTTATTTTTATTTAATTTCTAATTGTTTTTTAGATATTGCCGGTAAATCTGGCTCACCCTCCGCGAAAAATTCCCTTCCCTCCCGGTAAATTCCTCCTACGTAAAATACACCGTCCTTAAAAATTCTTCTTTTAAATTCCATCCTCGCTGTAAATAATCTCCCCCTCCCATAAAATTTCTTGCAGAAGATTCAGGCTAAAAAATAATAATCATTTTTCTGATTACTCTAGAAATCCACCTTCGGTATAATTCCAACCACTCAGAAAATTTCCCTTCACATTTTTCAAGCTATGAGCTTGAAAACTACGTTAAGATTCCTTGACTTTTAGGGGTTGTTTACCCTTTTTTCAAAAATCAGGTAAATTTTCTTAAGCTCGTAGCTTTTATGAGTAACACCAACCTTAATGAACTTTATATATTTGGCATCAACATAATAAGCCGATCCTTTGATATATTTATTGATGTCAAAATTCTGTTTTTTAGAGTTTCGGTTACTAATGAGCCGGGACCCCCCCCCCTCCTGCGGAAAATACCCCCCCCCGAGGAAAATACCCCCTCTGGAAAATAACCCCGCGGAAAATACCCCCCCCCCCAAAAAAAAAAATACCCCCCGTGGAAAATAAGGCTTTCCAAGTTTGAGAATTTTATTTGAGTTTTATTTTTTAATTTCCGTACGGGGAAGGAAGTTTGGTACTCGTGTATTATGCGCCACTCATTCAAGTTTACGCTGTGTTAAATTCGAAAACACACCGTTTTTTTATTAGTTGCTTCGTTACTTTAGAAATAAATTTGCACAATAGATTTGCACATTAGGAGGGGAGGGTAAGCATAAAGGGTCTGCATGCAAAATGTGTTTGGTACTGTAAACCTCTATTTAAGTTCTTTGTTTATATGCCCTATTGTATTGGCAGATGTAATGGTTTAAGTAAATTCCAAAGATAGACGATAAACGTTGGTACATGGTCTTTATTAAATAATGTGAGAATACACATAGAGAAAATAAGGTAGCACAAGAACAACTAGCTGCGACGAAGGCGAAAGATGGACTGCCTTTAGAAATGAGCCAAGAATGTAACTTTCCTGGAACGGAAGTTCCAGCTCTTGGTTGTTCAACTATGCCTGTAGAGATCTAGGTTGGAAAATAGTAGGCGCTATATGCCATTGATAGGGAGTACGAAGTCCCTGAGCCCTGAGGCCAAGGTCACTGGGGAAAACCCAGAAATGTTTTTGTCAGCAGAGGCCTTGGGAAAAACCCTAGTTACATAACATGTTTTTGTGAAAAATTTTGGGAAAATTTAATTAGGTTCTCAACAGGGGGAAAACCTTGTTACTTAACTGATTTGTCAACGGGAATTGGGGAAAAACCCCATAGCCTTGTGATTGGATGAAATTGGGACTTTGGGGGAAAACCCATGACCTTCTGAAATGTACATATAACGTAAGAAATCATTGATAATATTATCATTACTTTGACAATTATTAAGTGAATAAAATGTCTGAGAAAAGGAAATGTTGTGGTTCTGAAAAAGAGGTGAGTAATGCTTTATTTTTTTGCATTATGTTAATTAATATGGTCGGAGAGATAACGGTTTATCACAAATTTGTTTTATGTTATTATTATTTATTTATTATAATGAATAGGTATAGACTCTAGGATTACAAAATATGTCCCATGATAAATTGTCCCACCCCTTCCCTTTTTTTTAAATATGGTAATTTAGAATGTTGCTCTTTAAAAGTTTCAATGACCTAAAAAGTCAAATTTCCGCCTACTCTAACAATGAATATATGAGGCTCAAAGACGTTTACCAGTCACCAGCAACTTTCTTTACCTAAGCTAGTCATAATATTATTAAATTTAGATTCACTATCATCTTGTTTAGAGGGATAGGAGACCATTAACCAGTTATTGATTGAGAGGGAGGCAAAGTTGTGATTATATATAAAATAAAACATGATCATACTAGTACTATTATCTACATTTAATTTACTGAAAGTTAAATAGCTACTCAAATTCCGGGGGCGCTAACCATTTGTGTATTAAGAGGGATGTAGGGGGGGGAGGGTGATCGTATAAAAATAATATATAGTTATAATAGTTTCATTATCTATCTACATATACTTACTTATCTTATGAGTGGGTTATCCCAAAAAATATCCCTGAATGAGATGCAAATCAATTTTTATACTCTTCTTTAAAAGAAGATTTATTTTTTTATATAGTTTAACTTTTTATAACATAGTTCATTTAGACTTAGTCCCATGTTTTTCCTTCATTAGACAGAATAAAATGTTCAAACGAGGTCAATTTGGCAAAGTAAACCTTTTACGAAATACACTTTAGGCTAAGTTGCTAATCCAACCTGAGCGGGTATTTAACAGCATGATGGTAACATGAACAGAATTTGACTGTCAATCTTATTTATTTAGATATCTAAATAGAAAGTTTTACAAAAAATAGGATTCGATTCCACTTTCTAAGATCAAAATGAGAAAAAGACTGAGATGGCTAGGGTACGTTACCAGACATCCAAAATGTAATTTGAGCAATTCTGCAAAACAAATTGTTGAGAAATACAGGGAAAAACGAAAAACAGGTTGTCCCCAGATGGAATAGGAAGATTCATAAGGAAATATTTAAAAGAAAGGGGAACTTTATGCGAGGGGGCAAAGGGTGAGGCTTTAAATAGATCGGGATGGAGGAGAAGCGCACATGAATGAATCTTAAAACGAACAAAGCTTTAATTAAATATGTGAATCAAGATTGAAAAAAAAATTATTATTTATTATAAAAAAGAATTTTACTTTGTCAATCTTATTTATTTAGTTATCAAAATAGAAGGTTTTACAAAAAATTGGATTCAACTCCACTTTCTAGGACAATAATGAGAGGAAGGTTGAGATGGCTAGGATACGTTCTTCAGAAAAAGAATGTCAAATTATCAATGCATACTGTCGCCCTTCATTTGTCTTTGTGACTATGAAACTGTCTTTCTTAGATCTTAAATTTAGCAAACCTCTCGAGTGTGTACGGGATAATACGGAAGTACCGTCTACGGCACTGAAGGTTTTTTTTAAGTAACTGGATATACCCTATTTTACACACAAATAATGTATTACCAGACATCCAAAATGTAATTAGAGCAATTCTGCAAAAAAAATTGTTGAGAAATTCCAGGAAAAACGAAAAACAGATTGTCACCAGATGGAATGAGAAGATTCATAAGGAAGTATTTAAAAGAAAGGGGAACTTTATGGGAGGGGGTAAAGGGTGAGGCCTTAAAGAGATTAGGATGGAGGAGAAGCGTACATGAATGAACGAAGCTTTAATCAAATATGCGAATCAAGATTGAAAAATAAATTCACTATTTAAATTTTATTTATTATAAAAAGGAATTTTACTTTGTCAAGCTTGTTTATATAGATATCCAAATAGAAGGTTTTACAAGAAATAGGATTCAATTCCAATTTCTAAGACCATGATGAGAGAAAGGTTGGGATGTCTAGGGTACGTTCTTCAGACGAAGAATGTCAGATTGCCAATACATTCTGTCACCCGTCATTTGTCATTGTGAATATGAAACTGGCTTTCTTAGATCTTAAATTTAGCAAACTTCTCGAGTGTGTACTGGATAATACGGAAGTATCGTCTACGGTACTGAAGGTTTTTTTTATGCAACTGCATATACCCAATTTTATGCATAAATAATGTATTACCAGGCATCCAAAATGTATTTTGAGTAATTTTGCAAAAAAAAATTTTGAGAAATACCAGAAAAAAACGAAAAACACGTTGTTCCCAGATGGAATAGGAAGATATGGAAAGGTATCCATTAGGAATTCCAGAAATAATATAATTAATTTAGATTCTAGTCGATGGATGGAATATTAGTGATTTGGAAACATTCGATTGATTTTTTTTCCATGTTCAATGATATTAACAACATACAATGTTCTATGTGACGTCGTTACATTAAAAATATTTCTATACATTATGATATTATGATTCTTTATTTTTAAGAGCTTTTTTCATGTTACTGGAACGTTATTTTTTCTTCGTTAGTAACATTAATATATACTTTTTTTCGCTTTCTAGCTTTATACCATATGTCAGTTATTAGGTTGCACTATTCTTTGACAGTGACATTTCCAGATCAATGCTAGTTCATAATCCATGAATTATGAAGACACAGGACACTTACAATCTAAGAAATGATCTAAAAACAAAGATTAAGAGAAAAAAAAAGATTTGTTGTAAATATAAAATGAAAATTTGTCCCTTCTTCCATAGTTTTTTGAAAATAAAAATTACACTATTCAAATTTTATTTATTATGAAAAAAAAGGAATTTTACTTTTTCAATTTTATCCATTTAAATAGAACCAAACCTTTAGGATATTAAATGTGTTCAATAGCTTGTAACAATTAAATGTTTTTCCTTGTTCTGTAAAATATTACCTTCAGATCCATAGTGATATACTAATTTTAGCCTATTTTTGGCACTACAAGCGTTAGCGGTTTTAACAGATAACAATCTGAAAAAGATCCATGAAATACGATTCCACCTATGTTTTTAGTCTTTTGAAAAAAAGGTTGTGTCTATAACTAATCTGAAGTTTCTTTTCAGTATTTCAAACTCTTCTACTTTTTCAGAGTCAAACTTCTTCAAAGAAAATAAATTTACAAGACAATGATAACCTACTGGAAGACCTAAAAGCTGCCAGAGAAAATCTTAAAAACGAACTTTCAACTCAAATGTTGTGAAGTAATTCAATTAAAAGAGGAGCTTGATCACTTTCAACAAGTTCCAAAGACCACCAAAAGAAAAACTCCGGAAGAGACTCAAATTTCTTCAATCAGAGTTGAAACCCAACTTGCAACTGCTTTATCTGAAAATTCGCTATTGAAAAAAGGAATTACTAATTTAAAAATTGAAAACACTACATTTGTAGGTGAAAACAAAAGACTTGACTCAAGAAAAATGTATTGGTAATCTCACCTAGCACAAGCCTTATTATATATATCTTGTCTTTTAAACTCAAAAAAGTCTTTAAAAGAGAAAATTGCTAAGTTGAATATGGAATACAATCAAATTTTAAAAGAAAAGGAAGAATCTGCTTTAAAAGATGAAGAAGAAATTTCCTGCCTCAGGTCTTTTGTAGCATATCTCCAAATAAAAACCAGGACATTAGAAACAGGTTCAGAACGTCTTGAACAAGAAGTCAGAGAGAAAACCAGTTTGATGAACGCTCTAGAAAATATTATTATTCATTTGAAAGACAGAGAAAAAGAATTCTTTCATGAAATGGATTTTTGTTATCGCGACTTGTTTTAACGCGATTAACTAATTTTGGTTTTTATTTATTTAATATTTTAAATCTATTCGTTATTTATGAATAAAAATTCAATTCAAAGGACTTACAATATATTTTTGTAATCAATGTTTATACTTTCCCTGTAACAAATAGTCTCTAGAAAATACTCTCAATTTGAGTTTTATTTAACTATTTTTTATATTTTTTTGGAATAAGAAATGAAAATGAGATGAGAATGCAAACTGTGATTTTTTGTGTTGTTGTTGTAGTTAAATATAAAAAGAATTTTTTCGGTGTTAGTTTCTTTGTAATCAGCAGCACAATAGTTAGTTTAAACTTAATGAATAAAAAAAACACCTTTTCAAAGAGTGAGTACCTCCTTCACTAAACAAGATCAATTCCTAAAGTGTCGATTTTTTTTTAGTTCCCAGAAAAATTTCAGTTTATGATGTGCGGAATTATTGACAGCGAATTTGTCAATATAGCCAAAGTTGATTGCGGGTTAATATTTGAATTTGCTCTCTTAGTGATGAATGAAAAATTTGAGGAAGTAGATATTGACCACTGAAATGTAAACTATAATTTACATAAGTACTCAAGTAACCGATGGTATGCAACAATGAAATTCATTAACAAGCAAGGTTGGTATGAACGACCAATAATGCCATATTCTAACACTGGAGTTAGTCTAAATTTTGTCCAGAGCAAAATTGCTTTAGTCTGTGATTTTATAAATATTAAAGTTGTATTTGTGAAGGGAGATGTTACCACTGATAAGGAACTCTTGAAGAAGTGCAAGGAGGATATCCGTCTAATAAATTTGGAAGATTTCGAATGTCCTAAGTATCCAAATAAAATACATAATCCTGTGAATGAAGCCAGAATTTTTTCACAATGGATGATGAATAACAAAATAGATATTATTGAAAGGGTATCCATTAGGAACTCCAGAAAGAATATAAATAGTTTAGATTCTAGTCGATGGACGGAATATTAGTGACGTGGAAACATTCAATTGATATTTTTCCATATTCAATGATATTAACATATAATGTTCTATGTGGCGTCGTTACATTAAAAATATTTCTCTACATTATGATGTTATGATTCTTTAATTTCTAAAGCTTTTTTTTTCATGTTAATGGAACATTATTTTTTCTTCGTTAGCAACATTAATATATACTTTTTTCGCTCTCTAGCTTTACACCATATGTCAGTTATTAGATTTCAGTATTCTTTAGACCGTGATATTTCCGGATCAATACTAGTTCATATTTTATGAATCATGAAGACACAGGACACTTAAAATCTAAAAAATGATCTAAAACAAAGATTAAGACATTATTTTTTCTTCGTTAGTAACATTAATATATACTTTTTTCGCTCTCTAGCTTTATACCATATGTCAGTAATTAGGTTGCAGTATTCTTTGGACAGTGAGATTTTCGGATCAATACTGGTTCATATTTTATGAATCATGACGACACAGGACACTTAAAATCTAAAAAATGATCTAAAACAAAGATTAAGACATTATTTTTTCTTCGCTAGTAACATTAATATATACTTTTTTCGCTCTCTAGCTTTATACCATATGTCAGTTACTAGATTGCAGTATTCTTTGGACAGTGACATTTCCGGATCAATGCTAGTTCATATTTTATGAATCATGAAGACACAGGACATTTAAAATCTAAAAATGATCTAAAACAAAGATTAAGAGGAAAAAAACGATTTGTTGTAAATATAAAATGAAAATTTGTCCCTTCTTCCATAATTTTCTTACTTTTGTCCTGAATTTTCCATTTTATTTTTTTTTGGTTTCGAAGAAGTAAAACAAAATTTTCCCATAGTAGAGAAAAAAAAGATTTCTTAATTTTTCCATGGAAGTGGAAAAATTTCAACTTCTATTCTGAATCTTGATCTAAAACAAAGATTGACAGGAAAAAAAGATTTATTGTGAATATAAAATGAAAATTTGTCCCTTCTTCCATAATTTTCTTACTTCTGTTCTGAATTTTCCCATTTTTTTGTTTCATAGAAGTAAAACAAAATTTTCTTAAATTCTAAATTTTTCCATAGTTGAGAAAAAAAATTCTTTCCAATTCTTAATTTTTCCACGTAAGAGGAAAAACCTCAACTTATATTCTGAGTCTTACTGTAGATTATATGTTATCTGCACGTCGAAACTATTACCTATATAAAAACAATTGTAACTATAAAATAAAAATTTGCCCATTCTTTCATAATTTTCTTACTTCTGTTTGGAATTTCTCCCTTTTTTTGGTTTCGTAGAAGTGAAACAAATTGTTCTTAAATTCTAAATTTGTCCATAGTAGAAAAAAAGAGTTCTCTCTCCAATTCTTAATTTTTCCACAGAAGAGAAAAAATCTCAACTTCGATTCTTAATCGTTCCGCAGGCTATATTCTATCTACACGTCGAAACTGTTACCTGTGTAAAAACAATATAGTAATAGACAATGAAATTGCAGACAAAATAAAAAATGTTCAAATCTTTCAATGTCATATTCTCTTTGATCTTAACAGCAAATACGTCTCACAACTGCTGCCATCTATTCTATTATAGTTATAGATGGCGACATAACTGACTGCTCTGCCATCTATTCTGATTCATTAATAGATGGCAACACAGATGATTTTTTTTAGCTAGGTGACACTATGCTAACGGATGTTATCTTAGGTTCATTTGGGTTCAGTAAGAGTACGCGCGCACTCTTACTCAGAACAGAAATAAGAAAATTATGGAAGAAGGGACAAATTTTCATTTTATATTCACAATAAATCTTTTTTTTCTGTCAATCTTTGTTTTAGATCAAGATTCAGAATAGAAGTTGAAATTTATCCACTTCCATGGAAAAATTAAGAAATCTTTTTTTTTCTCTACTTTGGGAAAATTTTGTTTTACTTCTATGAAACCAAAAAAAAAATGGAAAATTCAGGACAGAAGTAAGAAAATTATGGTAGAAGGGACAAATTTTCATTTTATATTTATAACAAATCGTTTTTTTCCCTCTTAATCTTTGTTTTAGATCATTTTTAGATTTTAAGTGTCCTTTGTCTTCATGATTCATAAAATATGAACTAGTATTGATCCGGAAATGTCACTGTCCAAAGAATACTGCAACCTAATAACTGACATATGGTATAAAGCTAGAGAGCGAAAAAAGTATATATTAATGTTACTAACGAAGAAAAAATAATGTCTTAATCTTTGTTTTAGATCATTTTTTAGATTTTAAGTGTCCTGTGTCGTCATGATTCATAAAATATGAACTAGTATTGATCCAGAAATGTCACTTTCCAAAGAATACTGCAATCAAATAACTGACATATGGTGTAAAGCTAGAGAGCTAAAAAAGTATATATTAATTTTGCTAACAAGGAAAAAATAATGTTCCTTTAACATTAAAAAAAAGCTCTAAAAATTAAATAATCATAACATCATACTGTATAGAAATATTTTTAATGTAACGACGCAACATAGAACATTATATGTTAATATCATTGAATATGGAAAAAAATCAATCGAATGTTTCCACATCACTAATATTCCGTCCATCGACTAGAATCTAAACTAATTATATTCTTTCTGGAGTTCCTAATGGATACCTTTCCATTAACATCTATTTTGTTATTCATCATCCATTGCGAAAAAAATCTGACTTCGTTCGCAGGATTATGTATTTTATTAGGATACTTAGGACATTCGAAGTCTTCCAAATTTATAAGACGGATATCTTCCTTACACTTCTTCAACAGTAACTTATCAGTGGTAACATCTCCCTTCACAAATACAACTTTAATATTCATAAAATCACAGACTGTAGCAATTTTGCTCTGGACAAAATTTAGACTAACTCCAGTGCTAGAATATGGCATTATTGGTCGTTCATACCAACCTTGCTTGTTAATGAATTTCATTGTTGCATACAATCGGTTACTTGAGTACTTATGTAAATTATAGTTTAAATTTCAGTGGTCAATATCTACTTCCTCAAATTTTTCATTCATCACTAAGAGAGCACATTCAAATATTAATCCGCAATCAACTTTGGCTATATTGACAAATTCGCTGTCAATAATTCCGTACATCATAAACTGAAATTTTTCTGGGAACTAAAAAAAAATCAACACTTTAGGGATTGATCTTGGTTAGTGAAGGAGGTACTCACTCTTTGAAAAGGTGTTTTTTTTTCGATTCATTAAGTTTAAGCTAACTATTGTGCTGCTGATTACAAAGAAACTAACACTGAAAAAATTCTTTTTATATTTAACTACAACAACAACACAACAAATCACAGTTTGCATTCTCATCTCATTTTCATTTCTTATTCCAAAAATATAAAAAATAGTTAAATAAAACTCAAATTGAGAGTATTTTCTAGAGACTATTTGTTACAGGGAAAGTATAAACATTGATTACAAAAATATATTGTAAGTCCTTTGAATTGAATTTATATTCATAAATAACGAAGAGATTTAAAATATTAAATAAATACAAACTAAAATTAGTTAATCGCGTTAAAACAAGTCGCGATAACAAAAATCGATTTCATGAAAGAATTCTTTTTCTCTGTATTTCAAATGAATAATAATATTTTCTAGAGCGTTCATCAAACTGGTTTTATCTCTGACTTCTTGTTCAAGACGTTCTGAACCTGTTTCTAATGTCTTGGTTTTTATTTGGAGATATGCTACAAAAAACCTGAGGCAGGAAATTTCTTCTTCATCTTTTACAGCAGATTCTTCCTTCTCTTTTAAAATTTGATTGTATTCCATATTCAACTTAGCAATTTTCTCTTTTAAAGACTTTCTTGAGTTTAAAAGGCAAGATATATATAATAATGCTTGTGCTAAGTGAGATTTCCAATACATTTTTCTTGAGTCAAGTCTTTTATTTTCACTTACAAATGTGCTGTTTTCAATTTTTAACTTAGTAATTTCTTTTTTCAATAGTGAATTTTCAGATAGAGCAGTTGCAAGTTGGGTTTCAACTCTGATTGAAGAAATTTGAGTTTCTTCCGGAGTTTTTCTTCTGGTGATCTCTGGAATTTGTTGAAAGTGATCAAGCTCCTCTTTTAATTGAATTACTTCACAACATTTGAGTTGAAAGTCCGTTTTAAGATTTTCTCTGGCAGCTTTTAGGTCTTCCAGTAGGTTATCATTGTCTTGTAAATTTATTTTCTTTGAAGAAGTTTGACTCTGAAAAAGTAGAAGAGTTTGAAATACTGAAAAGAAACTTCAGATTAGTTATAGACACAACCTTTTTTTCAAAAGACTAAAAACATTGGTGGAATCGTATTTCATGGATCTTTTTCAGATTGTTATCTGTTAAAAGCGCTAACGCTTGTAGTGCCAAAAATAGGCTAAAATTAGTATATTACTATGGATCTGAAGGTAATATTTTACAGAACAAGGAGAAACATCTAATTGTTACAAGCTACTGAACACATTTAATATCCTAAGGGTTTGGTTCTATTTAAATTGATAAAATTGAAAAAGTAAAATTCCTTTTTTTTCATAATAAATAAAATTTGAATAGTGTAATTTTTATTTTCAGAAAATTATGGAAGAAGGGACAAATTTTCATTTTATATTTACAACAAATCTTTTTTTTCCTCTTAGTCTTTGTTTTTAGATCATTTCTTAGATTGTAAGTGTCCTGTGTCTTCATAATTCATGGAATATGAGCTAGTATTGGTCTGGAAATGTCACTGTCAAAGAATAGTGAACTTAATAACTGACATATGGTATAAAGCTGGAAAGCGAAAAAAAGTATATATTAATGTTACTAACGAAGAAAAAATAATGTTCCAGTAACATGAAAAAAGCTCTTAAAATTAAAGAATCATAATATCATAATGAATAGAAATATTTTTAATATAATGACGTCACATAGAACATTGTATGTTGTTAATATCATTGAACATGGAAAAAAAAAATCAATCGAATGTTTCCAAATCACAAATATTCCATTCATCGACTAGAATCTAAATTAACTATATTCTTTCTGGAATTCCTAATGGATACCTTTCCATATCTTCCCATTCCATCTGGGAACAATGTGTTTTTCGTTTTTTTCTGGTATTTCTCAACAATTTTTTTTTGCAGAATTGCTCAAAATACATTTTGGATGCCTGGTAATACATTATTTATGCATAAAATTGGGTATATGCAGTTACTTAAAAAAAACCTTCAGTACCGTAGACGATACTTCCGTATTATCCAGTACACACTCGAAAAGTTTGCTAAATTTAAGATCTAAGGAAGCCAGTTTCATATTCACAATGACAAATGACGGGTGACAGAATGCATTGTTAATCTGACATTCTTCGTCTGAAGAACGTACCCTAGACATCTCAACCTTTCTCTCATTATGGTCTTAGAAATTGGAATTGAATCCTATTTTTTGTAAAACCTTCTATTTGGATATCTAAATAAACAAGCTTGACAAAGTAAAATTCTTTTTTATAATAAATATAATTTAAATAGTGATTTTATTTTTCAATCTTGATTCGCATATTTGATTAAAGCTTCGTTCATTCATGTACGCTTCTCCTCCATCCCAATCTCTTTAAAGCCTCACCCTTTACCCCCTCCCATAAAGTTCCCCTTTCTTTTAAATACTTCCTTATGAATCTTCTCATTCCTTCTGGTGACAATCTGTTTTTTGTTTTTCCCGGTATTTCTCAACAATTTGTTTTGCAGAATTGCTCAAATTACATTTTGGATGTCTAATAATACATTATTTGTGTGTAAAATAGGGTATATCCAGTTACTTAAAAAAAAACCTTCAGTGCTGTAGACGGTACTTCCGTATTATCCAGTACACACTCGAGAAGTTTGCTAAATTTAAGATCTAAGAAAGCCAGTTTCATAGTCACAAAGACAAATGACGGGCGACAGAATGGATTGGTAATTTGACATTCTTCGTCTGAAGAACGTATCCTAGCCAGCTCAACCTTTCTCTCATTATTGTCCTAGAAAGTGGAATTGAATCCTATTTTTTGTAAAACCTTCTATTTGGATATCTAAATAAATAAGATTGACAAAGTAAAATTCTTTTTTATAATAAATAATGATTTTTTTCAATCTTGATTCACATATTTAATTAAAGCTTTGTTCGTTTTATGATTCATTCATGTGCGCTTCTCCTCCATCCCGATCTATTTAAAGCCTCACCCTTTACCCCCTCGCATAAAGTTCCCCTATCTTTTAAATATTTCCTTATGAATCTTCCTATTCCATCTGGGGACAACCTGTTTTTCGTTTTTCCCTGTATTTCTCAACAATTTGTTTTGCAGAATTGCTCAAATTACATTTTGGATGTCCAGTAACGTACCCTAACTATCTCAGTCTTTCTCTCATTTTGATCTTAGAAAGTGGAATTGAATCCTATTTTTTGTAAAACCTTCTATTTGGATATCTAAATAAATAAGATTGACAGTCAAATTCTGTTCATGTTTCCATCATGCTATTGAATACCCGCTCGGGTTGGATTAGCAACTTAGCCTAAAGTGTATTTCGTAAAAGGTTTGCTTTGCCAAATTGACCTCGTTTGAACATTTTATTCGGTCTATTGAAGGTAAAACATGGGACTAAGTCTAAATGAACTATGTTATAAAAAGTGAAACTATATAAAAAAAAATAAATCTTCGTTTAACGAGGAATATAAAAATTGATTTGCATCTCATTCACGGATATTTTTTGGGATAATCCGCTCATAGGATAAGTAAGTATATGTAGATAGATAATGAAACTATTATAATTATATATTATTTTTATACGATCACCCTCCCCCCATACATCCCTCTCAATACACAAATGGTTAGTGCCCCCGGAATTTGAGTAGCTATTTAACTTTCAGTAAATTAAATGTAGATAATAGTACTAGTATGATCATGTTTTATTTTATATATAATCACAACTTTGCCTCCCTCTCAATCAATAACTGGTTAATGGTCTCCTATTCCTCTAAACAAGATGATAGTGAATCTAAATTTAATAATATTATGACTAGCTTAGGTAAAGAAAGTTGCTGGTGACTGGTAAACGTCTTTGAGCCTCATATATTCATTGTTAGAGTAGGCGGAAATTTGACTTTTTAGGTCATTGAAACTTTTAAAGAACAACATTCTAAATTACCATATTTAAAAAAAGGGAGGGGGGTGGGACAATTTATCATGGGACATATTTTGTAATCCTAGAGTCTATACCTATTCATTATAATAAATAAATAATAATAACATAAAACAAATTTGTGATAAAAGTTATATCTCCGACCATATTAATTAACATAATGCAAAAAAATAAAGCATTACTCACCTCTTTTTCAGAACCACAACATTTCCTTTTCTCAGACATTTTATTCACTTAATAATTGTCAAACTAATGATAATATTATCAATGATTTCTTACCTTATATGTACATTTCAGAAAGTCATGGGTTTTCCCCCAAAGTCCCAATTTCATCCAATCACAAGGCTATGGGTTTTTCCCCAAATCCTGTTGACAAATCAGTTAAGTAACTAGGTTTTCCCCCTGTTGACAAACTAATTAAATTTTCCCAAAATTTTTCACAAAAACATGTTATGTAACTAGGGTTTTTCCCAAGGTCTCTGTTGACAAAAACATTTCTCGGTTTTCCCCAGTGACCTTGACCTCAGGGCTCAGGGACTACGTACTCCCTATCAATGGCATATAGCGCCTGCTATTTTCCCACCTAGACCTCTACTCATGCCTGCGAACGGACCCTTTCCCACGACTAGCTTTAGTCCCAAAAGCCCCCCCTGGACTGTTCTCGTTGACTTATACATGGCCAAATCTCTAAGAAACGAGACACCAGAAAAAGCCTTCTCGAATTTATGTTCCAAATACTTTACTGATTCTCCCCCCTGTTTTAAGTTAAATTTCCCAAATTTGGCTTATCCCCTTCTCATTAAGCTCTCAAACTTTAATTGAATTCAAAACATTCAATACCCTTCCCAAATTATTCACTTCTCACCTACTAACATTCTTCAGCATAAACTAGTAAAGAATTACATAATATAAACACTACACAATACTTGCATAAGTAAAAATTTACATAGTATAAACGAACCACACCAATAACAGTAGTCGGAAACTGGATATTTTAACACTTCATTTTTCTTTGTATACTTTAAAATAGACTTGTTCCCCGTACCCCTGAATTTGATGAGGACAAGGAAAGGGGGGATTATGTAAAAACTTTGAATTAGGGCAAAAGGAATGACCGGGAAAGGCTAATTAATCCTGAAAATACCAGCGACAAATAAATGAAATTGCAAACTCTAAAAATCATACCATGCTGCAATGACGTTAAGATATTATTCCCAATAAAATCCTCGGGGTTTTATTGCTGCGGAACGCCTCGGTTTAGACCTATTTGGTTTTGCTCTACTAACTTGTGGTTCGAAAAATGGCAGTACTACTGTTGATATCTCTACATAACTATTAGCGCTACGCATTAAAACCATCCTGTGAAGCATCAACCTCATCTCGCGAGATATTACAACCAGCTCCCTCTCCCTGGGTAGCCAAACCGCCCTGCGAGGCATCAGTAACATCTCGCAGTGCAAAAAAAAACCATCCCGTGAGGCATCAGTACCATCCCACGGGACCTCAAAACCAGCTCCCTTTTCCTGGGTAGCCAAACCGCCCTGCGAGGAATCAGTACCATCTCGCAGTGCAACAAAAAAACCATCCCGTGAGGTATTAGTACCATCCCACGGGACCTTAAAACCAGCTCCCTTTTCCTGGGTAGCCAAACCGCCCTGCGAGGCATCAGTACCATCTCGCAGTGCAACATAAAAAACCATCCCGTGAGGCATCAGTACCATCCCACGGGACCTCAAAACCAGCTCCCTTTTCCTGGGTAGCCAAACCGCTTTGCGAGGAATCAGTACCATCTCGGAGTGCCTTCTCATTATCATTGAGTCCAAATTTCACCCTCGTCAGCGCAGAAAGAAATTCATCAGAAAAAGAAAAAGTGTCTTCTTTCCCCACTATCTGTTCTATCTGTTCATATTGTATTGCAACCTTATACGCATCACCTAAACAAAAAAAAAATTCTGCACTATTCTCTAACAAATACCGTTTGTAGGACGGTCTGATCTTCTTGAATAAATTAAGAGCAAATCTTCCAAGGACTACACCATCATCCCTGGCTTCTAAGGACACCCTACATGACCTTCCTAATTTTTGCATCTTTCTATAGAATAGATATGCTCATCCTTAAATTGAGCCACGCCTACAAACTCTGCAACCATTTTGCTTACTATTTTGCCTGGGGCATATGCTACAAGTAATCCACGTTTTAAACTTGACAAATTTATAATCGAGGGGAGTCAAATGAAAGGAATGGAAATATGCCATTGATCCTCCACTATTTTACAAAATCAAAAGCAACCTTTTTGTTATCCAGATTCCGCCGGATCAAATATAGAAATAATAACTGACATATTGATATAAAAATTTTAAAAAACAAGTAATATAAAAATTTAATTATTTGTCTTAAACACCTTTTTTTATTATTTTACTGCCGATATATTTTTGTCAATAAAATTAAAATTTAAAGACACGTGTATAAAAAAATTTAATGGGTTGTTTAGACGTATTAAATCAAATAAGAAAGATAATATTTCTCAAATCAAAGTGCAGGTGGTCACAATTAAAACACTAGCATCAACTGGAGTCACAATTGAGAATTAATTTTCGATTATCGAATTCAAAAATGTTAAACAGTGGTTGGAAAATGTCAAATGTAGATCACACTTGGACTATATAAAATCAGGTAAAAAAAAACACAAAACGTAGAATGGCTAAGTGAAGGTAGAAATCAACCGGAGACTCTCAGTTGTAGAAATTTGAATTAGTATGTAGAAGCTATCGCGAGGAAATCAATATTAGGCATTGTGTAACAGCCGATTTCAAAATGTTCATTTAAAAGAAAGTGTTTCTAAAGAAGGCGCTTTGAATAGAAAAAAGTTCAAGACCTCGTAACATTTCGATGTCTTTTTATCAGTCTTTTGTGGTATTTGCGGCTCAATATCACAAGTAATTTTGGTAGCGGGCGAAATAGCTCTTCAATATGTTGCCAGTAAGATGTCCTAAATACTTATAAGGGTCACTCAAATGTCACTCGGAGGTTTTCCACTAGTGATATATGCTCCACTAGTCTTAACCGCTTGCCACCACTCTGTAAAACTCTATTTAAGTTCTTTATATATATGCCTTTTTATATTGGCAGATGTAACGGTTTACGTAAATTCCAAAGATAGACGATAAACGTTGGTACATGGTCTTTATTAAATAACGTGAGAATACACATAGAGAAAATAAGGTAGCACAAGAACAACTAGCTGCGACGAAGGCGAGAGATGGACTCCCTTTAGAAATGAGCCAAGAATGTAACTTTCCTGGAACGGAAGTTCCAGCTATTGGTTGTTCAACCATGCCTGGGAACGGACCCTTTCCCACGACTAGCCTTAGTCCCAAAAGCCCCCCCCCCCCTGGACTGTTCTCGTTGACATATACATGGCCAAATCTCTAAGAAACGAGACACCAGAAAAAGCCTTCTCGAATTTATGTTCCAAATACTTTACACTACAATTATTCTGCATATTAGATAGATAGACAAATAAGTGTATTTTAAAGCCAAATTTACGGCCATGAACACAGTAAAATAAAAAAATTAATATATTGAATTGGGGGGGGGGTTAACCCAACCAAAATTCCCTCCCCCACGAAAAATACCCCTCTCCATAGAAATATCCTCAGGACAATTCAATCCTGGCGAAGATTTACTCCGGACAATTACCCTTAACATCCCCACGCGTAAAATTAAATCGGCAAAGAGAAAGCAAGACTAATAAAGAAATTTCGCATATGAATTCTTGCAAATTCACCCAGCGTAAAATTTCTTCTTAAAATTTCATTTCCTGAAAACTATTTAAAACTCTCCCAGCAGAAAATTCGTCCTCCCCTGCATACCCGAAAAATGTATGCATACTTCCCAATAACAAATAAAACAAAGGTTGATCTTTATAACTTAAAAAGCTTTCTCCATGTGATGTAGGGGGTCATTTTATCTCCAAAGAAAGAGATGGCTTCAGTTATGTAGAAGATCAAAAGTCTCACAAAATTCTTCTTCTAATTCACAGCAGGCGGGCTATTCAGTTGGTACTATTTAGTCCTCTTCTTTTTGCTTCACTCTGTGGGCTACAGAGCTACTGTCTTGGTTGTCTCTTATTTATTAGATATTCTCAGATATCTTTCAGTAGATCTTTTGACTCAAGGAGTTCAACTATAAGATGATAGATATCGATTTCTGTGCTCTGTGTGCAGGTATAGTTGGCTAGGCTCTTGGCTGATAGTGAGATTTTGTGGAGCTGTATCGCTTGTTTTTTTTTATTGTTTTTTTTATTACGTATATATTATTACGTATATGACGGGGTTCTCCTCTTAGTCAATACCACGCTCTTTACCTTATTAAATAAAAAAACAAGTTTTTCTAACTGAAAGTAAGGAACGACGTTAAAACTTAAAACGAACAGAAATTATTCCGTATATGAAGGGGGCTGTCCCCTCCTCAACGCCTCGGTCTTTATGCTAAAGTTTTTTTTATTGTTTAAAAAAATAGAGTTGTGAGAAAGTCAAACTTTAGTGTAAAGAGCGAGGCGTTGAGGAGGGGACAGCCCCCTTCATATACGGAATAATTTCTGTTCGTTTTAAGTTTTAACGTCGTTCCTTACTTTCAGTTAAAAAAACTTGTTTTTTTTATTTAATTTTTGAACGTTTTTGAATTAATGCAGGTTTTGATTTTGGCTCACCGTACATGAATAATTAAAACAAAATTTGCATATTATATTTGGTTAAATGGCTTTCTCGAAACTTGTTTAATTTTATTTACGAACGTTTTTATTAGTAATAAATATACGTAACTTAGAATTAACTTACGTAACGAACTTCTATATTCATAAATTTTTAACACGTATATTAGGGGGTTCGCCCCCTAGTCAATACCCTGCTCTTTAAACTATAGTTCGATTTTTTTTTCCAGTTCTTTAAAAATAACCTCTTAATCACAATCAGTTGATTAGTTGAAAAACTTGTTTTTTTTATTTAATTCCTGATCTTTTTCTTTAATAATGCTGGGAAATCAGGCGCCCCCGTCAGAGCAATGTCCCTTCCCCCGTGACAACTTCCTTCAGGGAAAGATCCTTCCATATAGCCCCCGCCCCTCTCCTTCCCCCACCTACCAGAAAAAATCTCCTCTGAAAAAGTCTGTATACTTCCCAATAACCAATACTATATGTTAACATTGAGTAAAGTTCATAACTTTCAGCCCTCCCCTGGGGACTTTGGGGGATCAAGTCATCCTAAAAGACATTTTTATCATATATTCAACCATGGTGAACAAAATGGCTATCTCAAAATTTTGATTGGGTGACTTTGAGAAAAAATGAGCGTGGGAGGGGGCCTAGTTGCCCTCCATTTTGATTGGTCACTTAAAAGGGGAACTAGAACTTTTAATTTCCATTCGAATGAGTCCTTCCATGATATTCTAGGACCACTGGGTCGATACGATCACCCCTGGGGAAAAAAAAAAAAACAAGCAAACAAACAAACAAACAAACACATAAACAGGCATCCGTGATCTTTCTTCTGGCAAAAAATTGAAAATTCCACATTTTGTAGATAGGAGCTTGAAACCACTAAAGTAGGGTTATCTAATACGCTGAATATGATGGTGTGATTTTCATTAAGATTCTATAATTTTTAGGGAGTCTTTCCCTCTTTTTTCGAAAATCAGCCAAATTTTCTCAGGCACGTAACTTTTGATGGGTATGATTAAACTTAATGAAACTTATATATTTGAAATCAGATTTGAAATCTGATTCTTTTGATATATCTATTGGTATCAAAAACCTGTTTTCTAGAGTTTCGGTTACCATTGAGCCGGGTCGCTCCTTACTTACAGTTCGTTACCACGAACTGTTTGAAAAGTAAAAAAAAATTGATTCACAAACCCCTGAATCACAAAGGCCGTTTAATTAGAATAGATAGCTCTTTTGAAAGCACTAAAAAAACCGTAGCGTAAAGAGCGAGGTATTGACTTGAGGGAGAACCCCCTCATATACGTAATAGTTTCTGTTCGTTTAAGTTCTAATGTTGCTTCTTTCTTTCAGTTGAAAAAACTTGTTTTTTTTATTTAATTTCTGATCGTTTTTTAAATAATGCTTGGAAATCCGGCCCCCCCCCTTCATAGAAATTTCGCTTACCCCAAAGAAACATCCTCCACGGAAAGATTCCCCCGAGTAACCCCCTCCTCCAGCCCCCCCCCCGCCACCAGAAAAAAATCCTTCCTGAAAATGTCTGTATACTTTCCAATAACCAATACAATATATAAGCAATGGGCAAAGTTCATAACTTGCAGCCCTTCCCCTGGGAACTGTAAGAGATTAAGTCATCCTAAAAGACATATTTATTAGATTGTCAACTATGCTGAACAAAATGGCTAGCTCAAAATTTTAATTGGGTGACTTGGGTGATTTAAATGGATGAAAAAAAGAGCGTGGGAGGGGGCCTAGTTTCCCTCCATTTTTTTGGTCACTTAAAAAGGGCACTAGAACTTTTAATTTCCGAACCAATGAGCCCTCCTGTGATATTCTAGGACCACTGGGTCAATACGATTACCCCTGGGGAAAAGAAAAAAAAAACAAATAAACACGCATCCGTGATCTTTCTTCTGGCAAAAATGGAAAATTCCACATTTTTCTAGATAGGAGCTTGAAACCTCTACAGTAGGGTTCTCTGATACACTGAATGTGATGGTGTCATTTTTATTAAGGTTCTATAATTTTTAGGGGGTCTTTCCCCCTTTTTTCAAAAATCAGCCAAATTTTCTATATTTGAAATCAGAATTAAAATCTGATTCTTTTGATGTATCTATTGGTATCAAAATTCCAGTTTTTAGAGTTTCGGTTACCATTGAGCCGGGCTGCTCCTTACTTACAGTTCGTTACCACGAACTGCTTGATCATTATCAAGACTCTGTTTCTTAGAGTTTCGGTTACTATTGAGCCGCATCTCTCCTTACTTACAGTTCCCTACCACGAACTGTTTGAAAACTCCTTTATTTGTAACTTTGCTGTGAGCTTTTGCCAGATAAATTATGAAAAAGATGTCTGCTTGGCTAAAATTTCCCAGCTCTGAGATCTTACTACTTCTTATTTTATATTTTCTTTGAATCTACTAGCTAGGGGCAAAATTAATAGCTAAGGGACTAAATAGGGGCTACTTTACCCAGAGCCAAGTAGAAAAGCCCTTGTATTTGCTTGTGCGTCAAGATGTATTATAATCAAACACCTATTCGGCTCTTCATTGCTAAGGGACTGTGTTCACTAAAATGAATAAAAATCTATAATATTTTTCTATAGAATAAAAAATCCTACAATTCTATAGAACAGTTTTGGTCTGTTTTTTTTTTAAACCTTTTTCAAAAATAGAGAGTGTAGTAGTTTAAAAAGCAAACATGAAGTTGGTTTTGGAGTTTATCTCAAATCTAAGATATTTGTCGGCTTTAGGTTTTATAACTCCTAAAAATTGTTTGTCTCTTTCTCTTTTTCAAAGCAATACAAAGACTGACAATATCACTCAAGAACTTATCAGAGATTTGAAAAATGGAGGCCAATGGCCAATCTAATGAAACATTAATGAGTATTAAGGCATCAACACTCACACTTGTCATATTTCACTCATTACTCGTTAAAATCACTCAAACTTAATAATCAAATATAATGCGCAGTAACGTGCGTAATTCACCTTGAAATCAAATCACAATTAAATCACAGTTTCTTACCCTTAAATTTGCAGTAAATACTAATTAAAGTGCCATATCCACCTGGAACTCACTAAAGTCAACCGAGAGGCGTCCCCGTGTATTTTCGGTTACGTTTTATTGAAGAGACGGTAACAGAAATTTTTAAAAAGCAAAAGGAATTAAATAGCAAAAATCCTCTTTTCCGTACCCTCTTTTTTCTCCCAAGCATCCTCGTAACATCCAATGGCAAGGATCCAATCCAAGATCAAGGTACTGATATAGCCATTTTACTTAGAATAATTAAACAGGAGAGAAAATGCTCCTCCAGAGAGTAATTGCAGATGCAAGTCCAAGAAAAAGCCAAAATTTCAAGGAATTTGACTCAAGACCGTATCCAGGGGGTTAGGGGCTTTGAACTTCCCACTGAAATGTTTGTCTGACTCATAAAAACGTATCAAAAATATAGGCCAATTTTTCATGGGTTTTGTAAAGTTTTTTTGTACCCCCCCCCCCCCCGGGAAAAATTAAAAGCGCCTAACATCAGAGGGATAAGAATTTCATTTGAACTACTATGTCTGCTATTCAAAATGGAGCAGAAAATAAGTAAATTACAGTTTTATGAACTGTACCCATACCCCATGTATATACCCCATGTACCCATACCCCATGTTCATGCCCCATGACTAATTTTCACAGCTTGGATGACCACAGATTGCTGAAACTAAAACCTGTTACAGCAAAAATGAAATCTTAGGATTTCAAGGTAGAGGAGGGAACATGGTCTCTAAGGATCCTTAACTGTGTATATTCTTGTTCCTAGTGCTTACTCTCAAATATGTATCATACTTCCTATGTGACGGTGTAGTGGATGAGTCACCTGAAAACTCTTGAAATGACAGTTTAAACCTTTTTATAGCAAGTAGCTAAAGTAATGGGACCCCTACGAATTGATTGCCAAGAAACTTAGATAGCTTTGTGCTACTTTGCTGGCTACAGACGTCTTTTTAATGCAATATTTTTTTTTGCATTTTCCATCAATTTTCATACAGTTTGTAATGCTCAAAGTTTAAATGATAGAAAAGAATACTTATAAGTTATCAAAGCATTTCTTTTGCTAAATCACGAACAGTTTTGGACAAAACAAGACAAAAAACAAGGTATGAATGCTCGATTTATAATCTTGGGTGCCCATTTTGTATTGACCCTGTACAAACGAGCTGAATTTTGGTCAATCAATGCAACAACTATTCCCAACAAGACAAAGGCATAGAGGACATAGTGCTATTTGTAATAAAAGCCCGCCAATACTCTCCTCTTCTACAATTTGCATAAACTGAAATAAGTTCTGTTTGTCGATCAACGTAGATGAGCCCCCGACTCTTCATAGCATAAATAGTTGCGAATGCCTTTTTTACCCTTACTAATTACCCTTACTCCATGCCTGTCTACCTTAGTTCCGCCCTAGGATGGATGACAGACTATCTATCAACAAGTGAAATTACATCATTTTTGTACAATTCTAAAAAAGCGTTATGCCAGCTTTGTCTCACGCTGAGTCTATCTGTCTTGGCTTTACTCAAATTAGCCATGGTTCTCATGTCTTTCATCACTTAAACAAGTTGATTTTAATTCAAAGTTGCGTATAATTACAAATGTTTTATACTGCAGCTAAGAAAATTCATTTTGCGTTAAAAAAATAAAACAATTTCTGTGTTTTATACCTGTAGATTTATGTGATTATATGAACGAATAATGAGATTCATTTAGCCAGTGATAAAGACTAGAACAGGAGAGACTTCTAATAAATAATCCCCTTGACGGCAGAGGACATGATCCATAGTTCACACTTATCGGTGATTCAAATTAATAAAAGATTGACAATGCAGAAGAATGTAAAAGACCAATAATTGAATTAAAAGAGAGCTGGTCAAACAAAGGCTAAAAACTCGAATAATTTTATTTGAGCCATTAGATATTTATGAAAGTATAAAATAAATAAATGAACGCTATCTATCCAAAGAAGGGACCCGGGGATCCATACCCATATCCAAATCCACCAAATGGAGGATAACCATAACCATATCCACCGAATGGGTAGCCATAAAAAGGTCTGTAGAAATATGGTCGGTAAAATGGGAAGAATCTCTTATTTCTAGCACTTTCTTCTCCTGCTATTTCTGATCCATGAGCACCGTCCTTGAAATTAGCAAAACTAGACTGCTGAAAACTGGACTGAGTGGGTTCTTCTATGGGCTTTCCTGCTGTATTTAGAATTATAGCCAAAAAAATGGTCTGAAAAAAGCAAATAAATTTTTGGTCAATGAGAAAGACAAATGCTACGATGTGAAATTACACATAAATAGGTAAGACAGACTAAATAGTAACAATAAATTAACATTCAATAAAAATTTGAAATAAATGTAGACTAGGTGGATCTAGGGGTTGGGTGGGCGTGGAGAGTCTCCCACCCCAAAGTTCTAAGGTGTCAGTGTTGTGCTCCGACACTTTGGAATTTAGCTAATGTTTTTAGTTTAATTTAGCTTATGTGTCTGTATTTTTCGGCACACTGGAGGACTTTGTTGTCATATTCTTTTTATATAATAAGAAACCCCATATTGCTGATAAAAATTCTTTAAATTAATTTTCAATAACCACAAATAAAATCCCGAAATAAGGTGATTTACATTAACTAAAGATGACTGTTTCATAATTTTCTTCATTTAGTAAAACAAACCCTAGAAAAGGAGGGAGTCCGGCCAAAGAGGGAGACCAAATGAAATTGAAGCTTTTTAAGTTAGTCTTAAGTCAGAGATAATAAAGGGTCTTCACTCCATTTCCTATCTTAAGGGGGGACGCCAGTCCAAAGCCGTTTTGGCCGATTCGAGCCCTTTTCCTGGTCGGCAAAAAGGCTCAAACACAAAGGTATCAGATTTCACACAGACTTGAGTAAACGAACACGAAGAGGGCGACCTCCAGGGGTTACGCTTTTGAACAAAAGGATCCCGCTTTTGAACAACTGACCGCTTTTGAACAAAAGGAAGCGTTAACCCCCTCAGCATAATTTATGCGCACACATCCGTTTGATTCCAAGCATTTTAGGCTCTCTGTCGGGTGATAAGCAATTTGAAACGTTGGTATGTAAAGTATTTGAAGGGACTGCAGTCAGCAAGTATTTTTTTATAAAAATATGCTGCTACCGCTTCAATAGAATATTTTTCGCTGCATTTTTAAGCACCAATTACGACAATATTGACTGCAGCGATCTTGCAGGCAAACCCAAAATAGGTTTTCGAGTTTTTTTGGGAATTTCAGGAAAAATAGGTGTCGGCTTTAGCATTCTGCTAATTCAAAATGTTCACCTGATTCTGTTCTATTAGAAAAGACTGAGACCGCCTAACTGCCTCAACTATTAATTTCAGACAAACTCAAAACACTTACTATGGGAGAGATAGGAAGGTCGCTTCAAGTATGGTCGCCCCTTAAGCATTATGATAATATACTTTTTTTTTGTAAATACTTTTTGAAAAAGAAAAAATGTTTGTGACAATGGCGTTACATAGTTGGTTATCCCAAGTCAATTCTTGGAACTATTTTTGGATTGAGATAACGAAAAACCATGCTTCGCTAGTTTTTATATATTTCCTTATTTATTTCTCTGCTTTCATATTCATGAATAAAAAGTAAACGTCGAAAAAGCTTGATGCTAGGCAACGAAATGCCAAGACAAGACCAAAATTATATCTAGAAGAAGGAGTAATTTTGCAGAAGATCCATTTTTGGACGCCATTTTGATGCACAGTGCAGCATCCCTTTTTAAACATACATGCAGTCTTGTAATTTTTTTGAAGAAAAAAGTAGTTTTTAAGGGAAAAATTATTATTTTTAACATCGAAGAGTCTTAATAAAAGCTTAAACTTCGGCGCATAAATGACTGAAATGAAAGTAAAGCGATTTCAAAATCTCGAAACCTATCGAAGTATCCAAATAATTTCTTAGACGACGCCCCTCTTCGAAAAATTAAGAGAGAAAAACGGTTTAATTTACATAAAGCAGTGGAACACAATTTGTATTGAAATGATGTTTGAAACAGGACGATTTTGGTCTTATTTTATTAATTTATATTTTTCTAAATATTTTTCTTGCGTAATTATATCAGCTTGTTTTTTTGCTAAATTCAAAAATAATAAAATTTAATTGGTCTTTTGCCACCTGTAGGCTGTAGGTAAATACAGCCTATTTAAATAAGTTTACAAAGGTTTTTACAAAGGAAAAACCGTATCGTTTTTTTTTTGTATCAATTTTTTTTTAAGTAAAAAACTTATACAAAATATCAGTATTTTTGTTTCTATTGAGACTCTTGGAACCTGTTTTTGCTTGTCTAAGAAAGACAAAACTTGCTGTTATAGGCTGCATCGTTATTGTCAGGACAGAGCAGACATACTAGTAACGAAAAGAAGTGACTCTTTTGGGCTCTGGAGTCAATAGGCTAGGAAGCGTCAGGGTTCAGTTAGCTTTGTTAATTACCTAGAAAAGTCTTCTATGAGTGTCACTCTGTTACACACAGTGGAAAAATAAATAAATTAGACAATGGCTCCAAGCACAAAATACGAAGGAGGCGTTGTTAAAACCAGGTTTCTTGCACGATTTTGAGCTTCCACACATAAATCTAACTATTAGACTACTTCCTAGCGCCCTTTTTTATTTGAATGCATTTCTGGTAATAACCTATATATTTTCTACTTAATTCTTTTTTTTAAGGATTTAGGGTTGAAGTTTCATATTTGAATAAGAATGGGAAATTGTAAATTTAAGGAGACTTCGTTTGAAGAGAAAGATGTAACAGTGCACCAAATGAAAGAGTGGCGTAGGATCGTTCCGGGAGATCTGTTCTCTTTCTACTGTTCTACCTATAATACATCACTTGTCTTCCATAAGGGCTCCTATACTATACTGCAGCAGGCCAGAACTGCTGAACATAAGAATCTACCAAACAGTTCGTGGTAATGAACTGTAAGTAAGCAGCGACCCGGCTCAATGGTAACCGAAACTCTAAAAAATGGAATTTTGATACCAATAGACACATCAAAAGAATCAGATTTTAATTTTGATTTCAAATTTATAAGTTTTATCTAGTTTAATTCTACCTATCAAAAGTTACGCGCCTGAGAAAAAAAGGGGAAAAGACCCCCTAAAAGCTATAGAAACTTAATGAAAATCACACCATCATATTCAGCGTATCAGAAAACACTTCTGAAGAGGTTTCAATTTCCTATCTACAAAAATGAGGAATTTTCCATTTTTTGCCAGAAGAAAGATCACGGATGCGTGTTTTTTTTTCTTTTCTTTTTTTTTCTTTTTTCTTTTCCTCTGTTGACCCAGTGGTCCTAGAATATCGTAGGAGGGCTCATTGGAACAGAAATTAAAAGTTCTAGTGCCCTTTTTAAGTAACCAAAAAAATGGAGGGAAACTAGGCCCCCTCCCACGCTCATTTTGTTCGCAGTCACCCAATTAAAATTTTGAGATAGCCATTTTGTTCAGCATAGTCGAAAATTTAATAAATATGTCTTTTAGGATGACTTAATCCCCCATAGTTATGAACTTTCCCCATTGCTTACATATTGTATTCGTGATTGGGTAGTATACAGACATTTTCAGGAAGGATTTTTTTTCTGGTGGGGGGGGGGGGCTGTAGGAGGGGGTTACCCGGGAGAATTTTTCCGTGGAGGATGTTTCTTTGGGGTAAGGGACATTTCTATGAATGATGCGACGGATTTCCAAGCATTATTTAAAAAATGATCAGAAATTAAATTTAAAAAAATAAGTTTTTCAACTGAAAGTAAGAAGCAACATTAGAACTTAAAACGAACAGAAATTATTACGCATATGAGGGGGTTCTCCCCCAAGTCAATACCTCGCTCTTTACGCTACAGTTTTTTTTAGTGATTTCAAAAGAGCTATCTATTCTAATTAAACGTAATAACATATACGTAATGAAAAAAAAAACAATAAAAAAAACAAGCGATACAGCTCAATAGTAATCGAAACTTTTAAAAACGGAATTTTGATATCAATAAATATATCAAAAGAATGGGCTTATAGTGCTGATTCTAAATATATAAATTTTATTAAGTTTAGCATTACTCATCAAAGGCTACGAGCCTGAGAAAATTTACCGGATTTTTTAAAGAGGGGGGAAACATCCCCCCTCTTTAACGGTGTGATTTTAATGAAAATCACACCGTCAGATTCAGTGTATCATAAAACCCTTTAGTAGACTAGAAAGTACTATTTCTGGGGCCCCCCTGTACCAAACAGGTTTTTTTTCTGGTAGTTAATTCTACAGGTCATCACACTCTTTTCCAGGGAATGGCACAATTTCAAAGTTCAATGTCTTTTTGGTGATAAACCCAAAACCAGCACGTCTTGTTTCGTTGTTATGCAATTATTTTTTGTATATATTTATGTTTCATATTTGATTCTCCATCAGTTTTGAATAGTTTATATTCGAGATTACAGGCATTTTTTGTAAAAAGCATTTACATAGAAAAAAGGGGTAATGGGATATGCGAGCATTTGCAAAAAAGGGGTAATTAATGTTGAAAAGGGTAATTACTTCTTTAGTTTACGAGATTTGCGAATTTTTTGCGAAAAGATATTTGCGTAAAGGTATTGCGATGGTTAAGAATAGGTCATTACACCTTTTTGGCAAGAGGAACGAGCATAATACATGTTTATTTATTTTTTTTAACTGGTATTTTTTCAATGAAGTCCATAGCACTTTGCAGAAACCCGTGAATGTAGGACTGAAAGTCCAATTACTAATCAAGCTAGTGTGACCGCCATTTTTTTGATCTGGTTAAGTGGGTATAATCTGGTTTGGTTTGCTATTGTGAGAGGACTCAAGCGATTTCTTTCATACGGGGTTTCAGTTATACAGGGGATTCAGTTACATGGGGTCGGTAGTCGTTATAATACACAAGTTCTATTTGAACAGTGTTGTGAGATTCCCTACCACACCCCCAAAGGACTCCGATCCCCCCATCCCAACCCGTGTATTAGCGAAGTTACTCTGTGGTCGTTATAATACACAAGCTTTAGTTTACGAGATTTGGAGGCTTGAGTTGCACGAGAGTTCAGTTACATACGGATTCAGTTACACGGGGGTTTAGTTAAATTTTCGTCTGAAAAATAGGAGTTCACACTTAAAAAAGTTCTATTAAGAGCTATTTTTTATGGAAATGGTTCATTTTTGAACCAAAACTATGCTTTTCTGACTGAACATACACATTTGAATCAGAAAAGGTGAAAATGTACACATCTAAAACAGAAAAGTGTGTTTTGACTATATTTTCTATAATTTAGTCTGAAAAATAGGAGTTCACACTTAAAACGTTCTATTAAGAGCTATTTTTATGGAAATGGTTCATTTTTGAACCGAAACTATGCTTTTGTGACTGAAGATATACATTATAATCAGAGAAATTGTTTAAAAATACACTAAAAGATGATTTCCGTGAAGCTATTGTAGTTTTCTATAAAAAATAAATGATTTTCAAAATCAAAGAAAATGGCCCCATCTTTAACAAATATAGCCTTAGCTAGTTAAAAATGCGCATAAATTCTTGATTTTCAATCTAACTTAACTTGTAGGAATAGGACTTCATTCAAACAAGTAAATCAGCTTTATTTAAAGTATATTAATTGCACAAAAAGACTATTATTTTTCCTTGTTTTTCCCTCCAGGTGCTAAGGTCTCCATCTCGCTTTCAGTTATTTTTCTTCTAAGTATACGATAGTAACGATTACGCCATCGCCACACTTCATAATAGCCATCATGTGTTATATAATGATCATCATCCAATCTCGGCTCCCGATCTAAAAAAAACAAAACAAAAACAATTCAAAATAGAACTAGATCTTAACTAACAATTGAACACTACCACTAACAATTGTTAGTTAAGATCTAGTTCTATTTTGAATTGTTTTTGTTTTTTTTAGATCGGGAGCCTAGATTGGATGATGATCATTACATAACACATGATGGCTATTATGAAGTATGGCGATGGCGTAATCGTTACTATCGTATACTTAGAAGAAAACTAACTGAAAGTGAGATGGAGACCTTAGCACCTGGAGGGAAAAACAAGGAAAAATAATAGTCTTTTTGTGCAATTAATATACTTTAAATAAAGCTGATTTACTTGTTTGAATGAAGTCCTATTCCTACAAGTTAAGTTAGATTGAAAATCAAGAATTTATGCGCATTTTTAACTAGCTAAGGCTATATTTTTTAAAGATGGGGCCATTTTATTTGATTTTGAAAATCATTTATTTTTTATAGAAAACTACAATAGCTTCACGGAAATCATCTTTTAGCGTATTTTTAAACAATTTCTCTGATTATAATGTATATCTTCAGTCACAAAAGCATAGTTTCGGTTCAAAAATGAACCATTTCCATAAAAATAGCTCTTAATAGAACTTTTTAAGTGTGAAGTCCTATTTTTCAGACTAAATTATAGAAAATATAGTCAAAACACACTTTTCTGTTTTAGATGTGTACATTTTCACCTTTTCTGATTCAAATGTGTATCTTCAGTCACAAAAGCATAGTTTTGGTTCAAAAATGAACCATTTCCATAAAAAATAGCTCTTAATAGAACTTTTTTAAGTGTGAACTCCTATTTTTCAGACGAAAATTTAACTAAACCCCCGTGTAACTGAATCCGTATGTAACTGAACTCGGGTGCAGCTCAAGCTCCCAACGTTCTTAACCAACCGATTGTGCATTATGCCGACCCCAGAGTAACGTCGATAATCTACGGTTTGCGATGGGGGGATCGACGTCCTTTGGAGGTGTGGTCGGGAATCTCACTACACTATTCAAATAGAGATTTTATATTATAACGACTACCGACCCCATGTAACTGAATCCCCTGTATAACTGAAACCCCGTATGAAAGAAATCACTTGAGTTCTCTCGCAATAGCAAACCAAACCAGATTATACCCACTTAACCAGATCAAAAAATGGCGGTCACACTAGCTTGATTAGTAATTGGACTTTCAGTCCTACATTCACGGGTTTCTGCAAAGTGCTATGGACTTCATTGAAAAAATAACAGTTAAAAAAAAATAAATAAATAAACATGTATTATACTCGTTCCTCTTGGCAAAAAGGTGTAATGACCTATTCTTAACCATCGCAATACCTTTACGCAAATATCTTTTCACAAAAAATTCGCAAATCTCGTAAACTAAAGAAGTAATTACCCTTTTCAACATTAATTACCCCTTTTTTGCAAATGCTCGCATATCCCATTACCCCTTTTTTTGCAAATGCTCGCATATCCCATAATGCTTTTTACAAAAAATGCCTGTAATCTCGAATATAAACTATTCAAAACTGATTGAGAATCAAATATGAAACCTGAATATATACAAAAATAATTGCATAACAACGAAACAAGACGTGCTGGTTTGGGTTTATCACCAAAAAGACATTGAACTTTGAAATCGCGTCATTCCCCTGGCAAAGAGTGTGATGACCTGTAGAATTAACTACCAGAAAAAAAAACCTGTTTGGTACAGGGGGGCCCCAGAAATAGTACTTTCTAGTCTACTAAAGGGTTTTATGATAC
>NC_142794.1:104848762-104876262 GCF_049724085.1 Artemia sp. Qi Xiang Cuo | reverse complement strand
CTTTGTCAAAAGATGTAAAATCTTAGCACAAAGATGAGTAAAAGAACGGCCCAAATGAATTAGGTGAAGAGCTGCATCCATATTAAAAGGGTTTGACAGATGTTTCGTTTTCAAGGTAAAAAGAGGCACATTTATTTAATACATCCGTATTTTAGGATTCGTTCTACGTTAACACTCATGTTGATCATTTTTCATAGACTGACTATAAAGTTTCAGAAATTTTCTGTTACCGTAGAATATTTTCAATGCGATTTTTTAAAACTGACTAGCTCGTTTTATGTGATTTTATCTTTCAGAAATTTAAAATAATTTGCCAAAAGAAATTTAAAAAGCCAGCATATCATTCGCGCGTATACGCTCTTAAAATCTGAAAGGAAACGTTACAACTTTATAGCCCTTAACATTAGCCCTTAATACTTTTAACAAGTGCGGCACAGTGAATATGTTATAAATAACTGGCCAGACAAAATTTATTCTCTAAGAAAGTATCCCACATTAAATTAGCATTTCATGTTTCCTTGTTTTTCTCCCTTTTGGGAGTATGGGTACTGTGCATTAGTTTTAGAATAAATCTTATTCGTATTTTCTTCTGAAAAAAGATTAATTTTATGAGTCTCATTAGCGCTCTTTTATACCTTTATTTATTTCCTTTATAGATAGAACATATCAAATAAAAGGATTCATTGAGTGCTTGTTTTACATAGTGTTTTGCGAGCTTTGAATAAATAATAAAAAAATATAACATTTTACATACACACAAGACAGCTGGAAAATCGTCTTAACTTTTTAGATCCGTCAATTAAAGCCTTGTTTAGACAAGCAATGAGCCATTTAGGTGTACCTAAAACATGTTTTTGACCCTAAGTAAACAAACTTTTACTTATATTCTACAAAAATTAAAACAGTGATAAGTATTGCGAAGCGCACATTCTGCACATCTTGGAAATTAACAGCTTGTGTACAAACAATATAGTCCCCTGTCTTTTAACTGTCTCAAAGTCTATGATCTTAGTGAATCTCCTACTGGCAGTGTCTAGAAATACGCCCATCCCCCAAACCAGCCAATAAATGCTGATAAAAAAAAGAAAAAAAATGCCGAAATCTAGTACTCGACAACCAGACTGAGTCAACGATCTAGCATAGGACCATAAACCTTTAATTTATTACTTTATTTCCTTGTGTCACCTTATATAGAAAAGGAGATCGTAGAGACTTTTGAAGGTGCTCATTCGATTAGAAATTGGAAGTTCTAGTGTCATTTTAACAGTCCAATTCCCCTTTATTTTCCCTTCTTTCTCGGCCGGAACAACTTATCTTTTAAAGACATTTAATCAAAACTTTAAGACAACCAATTTGTTTAAAATAGTCGAGAGGCTCTTGAATTGTGCGTCCAGGGATGATTTGATCCCCAAACACCCTGGGGGAAGAGCTGTAAATGTAAATTGGCAATTGCTTACATATATGTTTTATAATAGAAAAGAGGGCTTGTACAATATCTGAAGAACAGCTAAGGATGTTAAGTTGATACTTTCAGGGAAAGTTGAGGACAATTTAAACTAGACCAAAAGACTCTAAGTGCATCCCGGTTGTCAAAATGTAGGCTACATCTGCAATTTCTTATATTAATATGAAATTATATAAAACTTTAAAAAAATGCTGTCAGAAGGGATTTCCTACTTGCCCCATCCCTGTCACCTTCAGAGACGTTCCATCGAAATTTTAGGATATCAATGCTGTTCAAAGTAGTCCTGGTCCCATAATTTGGACCAGGTCCATTAAATCATGGGCCTAAAAAAACACAAGTCATCCCAGAATGGGTTGGAAAGAGGTCGTAAGAAAAGATTTAAACGAAATTGGAATTACTTGTTATGGGGTAAAAAGAGAAGCTTTGAATAGACTGGGGTGGAGGAGGAGCGTATGCAACTTCAGGAGGCTTGGAGGCCATGCAATTGTGCTGAATTCAGGAGCCTTGGTTCTGCAGTGAGTGGTATAACACTATCCAGTCTTGTATCCTTTATTTCTATGACTGACTATCTTTCCCTAGTTCTGCCCTAGCAATGACATATGTATGGATGATAGATAGACTTATCTATCAACAAATGAAATAACAGCATTTTTACACAATCCTAGAAAAGTGCTTATCTCAGATTTCCCTCTCAATGAATCGGACGGTCTGTCTTGGCTTTTTCTACAATTAGCAGTGTCCTAATGCCTGCAAAATATTGATTAACAAAATCAACTTGATTTTCAATTCAAGTCCGTTGATTTTGAATTGAAAATCAAGTAATTTGCCGGCAATAAGACCGAGGGGCTAATAACTGACCGTCGCAGGTGTCCCTTCCTTCGTGCCTCCGGCTGTGCCTACGTGCCTCTGGCACACCTGAAACAGCGTGTTCCTGGAAGCATAGGAACACAGTTTTATCTTTGGCTTATGGAAAGCGTACGGCGGGTTTTTTACGACGGCAAACTTTCTCCTCTTGAGAGGTTATCTTTACTTGGTCGTGTTGTTTACTGCGTTCGACATTGGAGATCCTGGGTCCTAAAAAGTAGATATTATGCTTTGAACGAGAATTTTATAACCACAAACCTTTACCATTGCCTAGAGATAAATATGAATTCCCTAGTGCTTCTCATTTTTCGATTCAAACGGTTTGGACACGAACGTCTTTTGTAACTCTCCGACTTGAATAGCGAGTCATGTGAAGATTTTTTTAGGAAGATGGGGTCTCAAACAAGCACTTACAGTACTCTAATAAACTTTTTGTTTCTCCAACTTCTACGTCGAATTCGTCGATATGAAAGTATAGTGGATTTTGCCTTGATACCCGACGACGTACTTTCTGCTTTCGGTCACCATGTACCGAATGTTCGTCTTTCTGTACTTCACGATAGTGACTCAGACGATGACTCAGAGGAAAATACTCTGTCTGATAAGCAGGAAAAGGCTTCCGCGACTGACACTGAATCGGGCTCTGGAAGTGACGGCATCTTTGAAGATTTGTCAGTTATTGCTCACTGTGTGAAACACCACATTGAAAAAATTGGGTTAGTGAGCCTGTGATGAACATAAATAATTTTAGGTTTTGTTTCGTCAAGACTTCTGATGGCTTCATAACACCAATAAAAAAATCCACGCTGTTGTGGCTTCTGAGGGAAAGCTCTGAGAAGCTGAGTAGTAACCGATTAAAACGGGTGATGGTCTAGGGCCGACGAGTAGGACTACGTGAGTCGCCACAAACCAATGCAGAGGTTGGTGTGAAATCGGAATGACATATCGGTGAATGGTGCGTTTACAGACCGGTTGGCAGGAAAAAGAGAGTATTAGTTGGGCGGGTCATACAGTTTGGCTACTTGTCTGGGCGAAGATGCCACTCTGTTGACACGCAGAATATGGCGATGCCGTTTCCTGACGACATAGGAATTCTGTGCCAGTGGTTCCGGATGAATGCTGATCTCACATTAACTACCGCATTGGTAGACCGGGGTTACTGTGACTCCAGCCTGTATATCATGCATTCAGCAGAACCCGTTTCTATGGCTCCAACATTGTCTTTGGCTTTGACTCAGACGTCTTCACAAAGCTGAATTCATTTATCCGGAAGAAAGGGTTGCACTTTTTTGATGTCTTGTCAGCATCGCAATGATCATGTTAAAAATGGCACCTAAACCCAAAACTGACCTCAAGGCCATAACCAACACCATCACCATGTTCTGTGTGTCAACAGAAGGAATTTTGTTTAACATTTTTCAGAGGTAGTTGTTGATTTTTTTCCTCCCCTCCTCCTCTCCACTCGGTGATACTTTAATTCAAAAACATATAAATCTTACAACTTTATACATTATCATATCACCTAAACTTCAAAAAAAAAATTATTATATACCAGTCAATGGATTAGTGGACATGAAGGCACACTACCATTTAACTTTTTTCTTGCCAAATATCTATCGCTCCCCCCGTTCCAGGGTGTCCTTCCCCCTCTAGGAGACGCTTTCCCGGTGGCATTTTTACTTCAATTTCTTAAAATATATATCCTTCAATTTTCACTAATACGAATTCGAATTTTAAAGGTGGTCTCCCAAAAGGCTTACTCTTACAACTTTAAAATTTTTTAACACAAAAAAAAACTATTTGCTCTCCCGTAGACTGAGCGTCCTCCGTCCACAAGAAACCAATTCTTGCGGTGGCACTTTTTTCATTATTTTTTTCTTTTTTTTCAGCCCTTTTTACGACCAACCTTAATCAACAAAAAAAACAAAATACAACCAATCCATCAACAAAAAACCAAAAATAACCTTAATACCGACGTGCATGAGGGCACAGAACTGAATAGAATCTTGAACCATGTCTCCTACGGACGAGGAAGCCACCCACGACGGGGCTGGTCCTTCCATCTCAAGTGCGTGTGCCCTTCGTCCCCCATTCGCTTGAGTTCTTGATCTAATTTTATGAAGCTCGAATGCATTCCGAGATCTAGGGCAGCGGAAGTGATGAATACCATCGGAAAACTTGTTATGCTCAGTAGAAGACTTAGTAGTAAAAGACTTAGTGTTTATACTTGTGCTAACCGAGCTTAGTTTGATTTACCGAAGCTCATTTGTCCAGTTTCTTAGGGTTGTCATTTGTGCTGTGATTATCGAGATAATTACTGAAACGTACCAATAAATATCTGAGAAACTAGTTATTTTTTTTTAGTTGGTTGCTTTACTTAGCGCTTTTTACTAATAACTCGGTAGTAACAGTTTTTCTGACTGTTGCTTTACAGTTTCCTTTTCAAATACCCAAAGGTCTGGGTTTAATACCAAGAAAGTTGGATTCTAAGTACATTCGGGAAGAAGGGATCTGTGTTTCTTCCGGATTCTTTCGTGTCAAAGCAGCAGATTCCTTTTTTTAGTACAATTAAGAATCCTAGATCCAAGGGTGCGTCTTGGCACAGCCACTAAACAGAAAAGCAGGTATGATAGAAGGAAAAGGGATGTGTGAAGACGTGATAAAAGGCAACTTTTACCGCTGGCCAAGCCGTATTGAATAGGGCTGCGAAGCTTGACGTCAATTTTTGGGCGGGAAATTCGAATAACGATAAAACGTGGATGCGTAGACACGTTTTTTCGGAGCTCTGGCGAATTGTTTTGGCCTAAAATATTTGTCGTAGATCCTACCAATCCACCAGAACGTTTTCACGTCAAAATAATACTAGGAATATTGACAATCAGTTGTTCGTTACAACTAAAAACCACGTTTCACGGTACTTTGAATTTCGCACCTTGCTTTTTACGTCATCACCGTGCAGCCCTACGTTGTATAACTTAAAAACCGTGTTCCAGGATTTTTTGGAATTTCGGGATTTTTTTAAGAACAATCGGAATTTTATTTTTAAGCTGGTGGCAACGCTGCATGTGTAATGGGAAAAAGTGACACCATCAGTGCCATCGTAGGGATACCTAGTTTAGTTTTTGCATGGATATCAACAACTTGCAGTCTTCCGTTCTTCTTCTTCAGGTACATATCAGTTGTTTTCAGTCTTGGGGGTTCTTTTCGTTGCCAAATAAACCCGTAAATGATTTTTTCCAAGTTTTAAAAGATCGCTTTTGAAGGTGCTGAAATATTCGACAGATACCGAATAACAGGCAAGCTGTATATATTTACATATTGCGCCCTTTGGAATATGCCTCCGGCGTGCCTCTGTGCCTCATGCCTCCAGGTGTCCCTCAAAATGCCCATTTGTTAACCCCCGATTAAGACATGGCTATCAAACAGTTCGTGGTAACGAGCTGTAAGTAACGTGCGATCCGGCTCAATAGTAACCGAAACTAAAAAAACGGAATTTTGATACCAATAGATACATCAGAAGAATCAGATTTTTATGCTGATTTCAAATATATAAGTTTCATCAATTTTAATCTTACCCACAAAAGTAACGTGCCCGAGAAAAATTTCCCCATTTTTGAAAAAAGGGGGGAAAACCCTAAAAGTCATAGAACTCTAATGAAAATCACACCATCGGATTCAGCGTATCAGGAAACCCCACTATAGAGATTTCAAGCTCCTATCTGCAAAAATGTGCAATTTTGTATTTTTTGCCAGAAGAAACATCACAGATGTGTGTTTTTTTTCCATGGGTGAACGTATCGATCCAGTAATCCTAGAATATCATGAGAGGGCTCACTCTAACGGAAAATAAAAGTTCTAGTGCCCTTTTTAAGTGACCAAAAAAATGGAGGGCAACTTGACCCCCTCCAATGCTCATTTTTTCCCAAATTCACCCAATGAAAATTTGAAATAGCCACTTTGTTCAGCATAGTCGAAAATCTAATTAATATGTCTTTGAGGATGAACTGATCCCCCACAGTTTCCGAGGGAAGGGCTGCAAGCTATAAGCTTTGCCCATTGTTTACACATAGCATTGATTATTGGGAAGTATACAGGTGTTTTCAGGAGGAATTTTTTTCTAGTAGAGGGTTGGGGTCGGAGCAAGGATTACGGGGAGGATCTTTCAATGGAGGATATTTTTTTGGGGAAAGGAGCATTTCCATGAAGGGGGCACCAGATTTCCCAGCATTATTCAGAAAACGATCAGAAATTAAATTTAAAAAAACAATTTTTTTTCAACTGAAAATAAGGAGCAACATTAAAACTCAAAACGGACAGAAATTATTACGTATATGAGGAGGTTTGCCCCCTAGGCAATACCTCAGTCTTTACGCTAAAGCTTTTTAGTACTTTCAAAAGAGCTATCTATTCCGATTAACTGGCCTTTGTGATTCAGGGATTTGTGATTCAAACAAAATTCGAACTTTAACGTAAAGAGCGAGGTATTGACTGCAAACTCCCTAATATACGTAATAAAACATACGAATATAGAAATTCGTTACGTAAGTTAATTCGGAAGTTACGTCAGAACAAAATTTCGAGAAAGCCAATTAGCCAAAAAAGGAAAATTAACATGCGAGTTTCGTTTTAATTAATCATGTTCGGTGAGCCAAAATCAGAGCTGCCTTAATTCAAAAACGTTCAGAAATTAAGTAAAAAAAAAAGTTTTTTTAACTGAAAGTAAGAAGCGGCATTAACACTTAAACCGAACAGAAATTATTCCGTATATGAAAGGGACTCTCCTATCCTTAACGCCTCGCTCATTACGCTAAAGTTTGATTCTATCTCCACACTTAATTATTTAAAACAATAAAAAACTTTTGCGTAAAGAGCGAGGTGTTGAGGAGAGGACAGCTCCTTTCATATACGGAATAAATTCTGTTTGTTTTAAGTTTTAATGTCGCTCCGTTTTCAGTTTAAAAAAAAAAACTTGTTTTTTTAGTTAATTGTAGAAAAAGCCAAGACAGATAGTCCGAGTCATTTAGAGGGAAATCTCTTTTTGGTCCAATTAAATGCCTTTTGGGATGTTGTTATCCCAATAGTGCAAATTGGTGTTCGTTCATGAATATGTTCCACGGGAAAGAGAAAAATTATATTTTGTGGAAAAATATTAACAGAATATAATTAAACAAAATAAAACAGGATGTGCGAATTGTATTAAGCCAAAATTATTAGGTAATTCGGAGGGGGATATTTAACAAAATCAAAAGGTACTATGTGTATCCAGGTTTTCAAAATGATGTATCTGTAATATCTCAGCAACATCTAAGGATATCGAGTCGAAACGTCGGGGGGTGCTTAAAAGGATTTATAACTAATTTAAGGGATATTTATCGTATCTAGGCTGTCAAAAGACCCATCTGCAATGCCGTCTGGATCAAAAGACGCTGACTTTGTTGATCGCATTTCCAAAAGGCGTTTCTGCCATGTATATGGAGCTGTTAAGGGTATTTAACTGAAGATCATAGAAAATAAGGAACTAATTCAAAATACCCGTCCATCCAGGTTGTCAAAAAGGCCTGTTTTTGAAATCTCAGGGAAGGTCAAGGGTATTAAGTTGAAACTTTCAGGGAATGTTGAGAAAATGATGTCTTTTTGGGCTGTCAAAAGGGTAGATATGTAACGTTTTAGGGACAGCTAAGAGCATTAAGTCGAAAATTTTAAGGAATACTGAGGACTATTTTTAACTAAGCAATAACACAATATGTGCACCTGGGTAGTCAGAAGAGCATGTCTGCAATATCTCACAAATAGCTATGGCTATAAACTTGAAAGTTTCAGGGAATGTGGAGGGTGTGTTCAACTAAATCAAAATACCTTAAATGCCTCCAGGTTGTCAAAAGGTCCAATATGCAATATTTAAGGAACATATGCAAGCTTTAAGTTGGATCTTCCAGTGAATGATCCTGTCTACCAAAGGGGAGGTTTACAATATTTCGGCAAAGGCAGAGGGTATCAAATTGAAACTTGCAGACAATGGGAAGTGGGACCTTGAATCAACGTAACAGATTCTGTGTTCATATAGGTTTTATAGGGCATTTCTACAATTTATAAGTAACCGTAAAGGGCATATAGTTAAAAATTCCAGGGAAATAAACAAATCCCAAAACAAGTAGAAACTGAAATGAATAATCAAGTGAGATTTAAACCAAAATCAAATTAATAAGAATAGGTGTGGGGCATCTTACCTTCCCCTAAATTTTTCTAAATACTTTTGCGTCACTTTCACTTTGCTAAAAACAAAATACATCGTAAACATTTTCTTTTTAAGATGAAAACATTGAAAAATCAAAAATATCTGATAAATAAAACCTACAGGGACTGAAGTGGTTTTAAATTTAATATTCAGCTTATTTTAATTATTTTTTTTAATCATCTTAATATTTATCTTGGTTTTATTTGATTTTTGATTTTTTTTTATATTTTCAAAGTTAAACCTCACCATTCAAAATAGACTACATATAACTGTCACTAAACATGAATGATGAAAATAGCTTTTAGAAGGTTTAGGGGGGGTGTTCTTGTTTAGCTTCTACTCATTTTATGATTTTTTTTTGTCTGTTATTATCCATTGTCTTAAAGCTTTATATTATTACTCATTTTAATTTCTGTTTGTTTTGAATTTCATTCGTACCATGAAACCCACAGTTTTCGTGGGTTTCATTAAAATTTCGGGTCGTTTGAAATTTTGATTATTAAAGAACTTTACTTCTGCTTGGCTTAGGATGTAACAAGGCCTTTTACTTTTTTTGAAAAATTTCAATTTCGATGATTTTTGTTTTTCAATTAATGATAAAAAAAAAAGGCCAGTAATAAAGATGGTAAAGTATAAAAATGGACAAACTAATCTTGAGAACAAAAAACAAAAATAAAAAAACAAAAAACAAAAGCAAAACAAACAGATACATAAGCATATTTTTTTTTTGGGGGGGGGGAGGGGGGAGAATAAAAAATGCATTTTATTAATTCAAATAATAAATGCCAGTAAGTGTGGGAATATTTATGATTTCGGGGAGGTCGAGTCTGGAGCTCCCCCAACCTGTGTGCGTACAGGATATAGGCTATTAAATTCCGCTAACAACCGTTAAATTCTTGCTTTGTACTCAGACTGAATTTGAATACCGTACTTGGAATAGATCCAAGTATATAAAGAATTAACTTATATATAACTAAATCTGTATACATGGAAATACAATTTTATTGATCCTACACAGTCCAATGGTATTTTTATTCATTGGAACTTTGTCAGAATTGTGTCTTATTTGCCCATTATCTTAAGCCAGACACGCGAATCCAAAACAGACTTGAGTGCTTCTAAACGCTTCTGGTAAACTTTATGGTCTCTGGTATCCCTTTAAGATACCGCCGGATAGGTATCTTACTCCAAGGTACGCATCATCAAATGCCAACCTATTGGAATTTCCGTGTCTAATCGTAGGTGATATCCGAAGCAGAACTGCAGTCTTCAACACGTCACTTGTTTAATATTAAATAAAAAAACAAATCTATTTAAACTTAAAGTAAGGAGCAACATTAAAACGAACAGAAAATATTACGTATATGAGGGGAGTCGTTCCTCCTCAACACCTCGCTCTTTACGCTAAAGTTTTCTAGTATTTTTAAAACAAGCTTAATGTTCTAATTAAAAGAACACATCGTTTCAGGAGGCATTCTTAAAGAATTGGGACAGAATTCAAACTTTAGCGCAAAGAGCGAGGCATTGAGGGGGAGCTGAAGGTGCATTTCTTTTCGGGCCCATATGGGTCTTTTGTAGCCCTTGGGTCTGGAGTAAATTAAGCCAAGAATGCTTCACACATTTATAGAGACCATGCCAATAGTCTTAGCTCAACTTATCGTTCAAATATATACATTTTCAAAATAATTGGATATTTTTAATGTCGTTTAAATAATTTTTATCTGTTACTAATTATAAGTAACGAATAGATTTTTTTTTAATATACAGTAAAAACTTAACTTAAAAGCCCGTTATTTTCGTCTCTCGAAGAAAATTGTTTTTATCAGAAACAAAGTTCCTGATACTGTCTTAAGCTTAGCCCATTTTTTTAAATCAATTTTTTTGATTCAACATAAATGGCTTGTTTTCTTTTTTTCTCAAATTCAAAACCTATATTTGAAAAACAAAAACCCGTGACTCCAGATATGAAAATGATAAGGTTTATGATACTTTCTGATCGAAATCTTCGTCTGACACTACAAGTAAAAACGCCAGAGAATGACGAAAATTTTATTTTGATGGCATCCTTAATTTTACAGGACCGGACTATCAAATCCATTTACTTCTCTCTGGCAAAAGAGAGTAAATTTTGCCCAATGAACTCCATAATTTTTATACGATTAACATCTAAACTGTTTTAATTTTTTGTTCCTGTTTCACATAAGCTCCTTTTGTAAGATCTGTCAAACTCTCTCTTTCCATTTTAATCTGACTTGTTAACAAGGTATCTTTGGTAATACCGCCATTTTAAGAAAATATTTAGCTTTGAATTTTTTCTTCATTATCTTACTGCATTGTTCCAATTTAAAGTGTCGCCTATTCAATTTTAATTACTTTTAATTACTTTGGAGGTTAAGATTCTCTGGTTCTGTGACATCATGCATGACGCTCATTGTTCAATTACTAATGAAAGCCTTTTTATTTCTAGAGTGGTAATACAGTTTAAAAATCTGAGTATATCTTTGCTGGGTCAATATCTGCACAAATCATGGATAGAGGAGAATACCCCTAAAAATTGATCCCCTAAATACTTCCTCTGCGTGGCTTTTAAAATTATTAATACTGCGATAGTAGACTTACCTAAACAAATTTGCATATAGATGGTCTTCTGATGCCTCTCCCTCCTTGAATTGCCTCCTCTGACTTCTCCTTGACGCCTCCTCCTTGACGCCTCCTTAAATTGATGGGTAGGACCACTGTCCTAGACTGTTTATCATCAGCAAATATTCAATCACTGCCCTGGTTAAAACTACAGTTCCCAAAAACAGGTCCGAAGTAACCTTTTTTATTCCATTTGCTAATTTGGCTATAATGTAAATAATTTTGAAGCAATTATCGAATGGCAGTGAGGTCTAAGAAACTATTACATGTGCTTGTGCAAATACGTAGTCTTATATGAAACGTAGTATTTAAAATTCATCATAAGACTGATCAAAAATAAAGTGACTACTCCTTCTCCCTCACCAAGTATAATTCATTGAGTGCCACTTGTGGCACTTCCCAATAAGTGCAACACAATTCCCGCTACGTGTTGGCACAGTCCGCTGCTCGGCTCCTACTTGAGCAAGGTGCGGCACATTTTCACTGTCCATGGTACATGCATGATGGTGTGCATGGTTTTTTGGATTAAGAAAAACATTTAGCCAAAAGGATTACAAAACCTTCTCCTGTTCTAGCGATGTATTTGGCCAAATAGAGTATCGATTTCAATTAATTGGACTATAAATCCGACAATCCACTTTTAGCCATCGTTAGACAGAGGATAAATTGATATCCAAATTTGGAAAACGATGTATATGCCCAATTATGGCGAGATATTCAAAATCTAAACGGTGACGTAAGCTGTTAAGCGCGTTTTGAAGAAAAACTGATCCGATGCTCAAAAAACCTACAGGGCTAGACTGCGATTTGGACACGCTATTATTATCATGGTCACAAAATAGTTACAGAAAGGTTTTGAGATTTAGCAGTTACTGAGTAATAGGATAAAGTTTGCTTCTGGCTTTAATATTAATGTGTAAAATGAAGGGTAAATGTGTTTGTGAATGTATTTGTGCTAGCACCATGTAAGGTATTATTAGCCATTAAGTGAGAAGAACATACACAAGCAATTTTGTCAAAAATTATGCTAAAGAAGTTTATGCCTAAAAATGAAGCTAAAAACCAGTTAAGCCGTGCTATTTAAAACTAAACTATAGCGTGAGCCTTGAATGTGTACATGATTTTTTTTTAGATGGGAGGGTAATAATGAAAAACCAATTTTTTTTTTCGATAATTTTAAAATGAAATGCCCATAAACTTAGAAAACATTTAGGATTTCGGGCCCTCATCCCCAGTGTATCTCACTGACGTACGCCGTTGAGGGTGTTTTGAGGGGAAACACCCAACAAGGATTACGTATATTTGGACTCACTGGCACTAGAGAGTCATCTTGCATTAAAATGGTGTTGCACAACCACTGTATATTTTGCTACATTGATGACGATGATGAAGAATAATTTTGTATATTTTAATCATGAAAATTGGAATTTTACAAGCTAGGCTGTTATTAACATTTTAGCCTTTTGGTAACTTTTACCTCTAACGAGCACTATTTTGATGTTGGAAAACTGTCTACTGTGATAGTCACAACAGATTGTGGTAATGAACTGTAAGCAAGGAGCGACCCGGCACAATAGTAACCAAAACTCTAAAAAACTGAATTTTGATACCAATAGATACATCAAAAGAGTCGGATTTTTATGCTAATTCCAAATATTTAAGTTTTACAAAAGTTATGCATACAAAAGTTTAAGCATACAAAAGTTACGAGCCTGAAAAAATTTGCCTTATTTTCGAAAAAAGGGGAAAACTCCTCCTAAAACTGATAGGACCTTAATTAAAATCAAAGCATCATATTCAGCGTATCCGAGAACCATACTGTAGAGGTTTCAAGCTTCTATCTGCAAAAATGTGGAATTTTGTATTTTTTGCCAGAAGAAAGATCATGGATGCGTGTTTATTTGTTTGTTTGTTTTTGTTGTTTTTTTCCCACTGGTGATCTTATCGATCCAGTGATCATAAAATATGGCGGGAGGGCTCATTTGGACGTAAATTAAAAGTTCTAGTGCCTTTTTAAGTGACCAAATAAATTGGAGGGCAACTACGCCCCCTCCCACGCTCGTTTTTTTCCCAAAGTCACTGGATCAAAATTTTGAGATACCCATTTTGTTCAAAATAGTCGGAAACCTAATAAATATGTCTTTGAGGATGACTTAATCCCCCATAGTTCCCGGAGGAAGGGCTGCAACCTATGAAGTTTGCCCATTGTTTACATTTAGTATTTGTTATTTGGAAGTATGCTGACATTTTCAAGAGGGATTTTTTCTGGTGGGAGGGGGGTCAGAGGAGGAAGCTACGTGGGAAGATCTTTCCATGGAGGATACTGTCATGAGGGAAGGGATATTTCTATGAGGGGGCGCCGGATTTCTCAGCATTATTTAAAAAACGATCAGAAATTAAATAAAAAAACAAATTTTTTCAACTGAAAGTAAGGAGTTTAAAAAGAATCATTAAAACTTAAAACGAAGAGAAATTATTAAGGATATTAGGGGTGCTCCTCCTAGTCAATACCTCGCTCTTTACGCTAAAGTTTGTTTAGAACTTTCAAAGAAGCTATCTATTCTAATTAAACGGCCTTTGTGATTCAGGGGGCGTTCTTAAAGAATTGGAACAAAATTCAAACTTAAGCGTAAAGAGCGAAACATTGACTAGGGGGAGAGCCCCTCATTTACGCAATAAAAATATACGAATATAGAAATTTGTTACGTAAGTTACTTTGTAAGTTACGTCAGATCTAAATTTCGAGAAAACAATTTAGCCAAAAAAAAGTCAAATTAATATGAAGATTTAATTTTAATTATTCATGTACGGCGAGCCAAAATCAAAGCTGCATTAATTCAAAAAACGTTCAGAAACTAAATAAAATAACAAGTTTTTTTAACTGAAACTGAAAGTATGGAGCGACATTAAAACTTAAAACGAGCAGAAATTATTCCGTATACAAAAGGGGCTGTCCCCTCATCACCGCCTTACTCTTTACGCTAAAGTTTGACTCTTTCTCACAAGTCTATTTTTTAAAACAATAAAAAATTTAGCTTAAAGAGCAAGGCGTTGAGGAGGGGACAGCCTTTTTCATATACGGAATAATTTCTGTTCGTTTTAAGTTTTAACGTCGCTCTTTACTTTCAGTTAAAAAAAAACTTGTTTTATTTTTATTAAATCACAACATAGATGAACAGAGTTACTGGCGTAGAAAAGTTTTGAAATTTAGCTGCTGAATTTCATATCTTTGAAAAAAAAAGCTGATTGGTAAATATGGTGGTGAATATAATTTTATGAAAGCATATAATTTTAAAAAGCATAATGAAAGCATACACTTAAAAATTGCCTTGGAAACGTGCGAAATTCAAAAGTTTTCCTCGAGGGCTTGATAAGAGAATATTTAAAAAAAAAATCATCTATCTTCGTAAGATGTTTCTATTTTTTTTACTTTTCAATGTCGTTGAATGGACCTTTTGGTCAAATTACACTAGCGATGCCACTCTCTGAGTGGAAGGGAACCATCTAGTCTCCCTGTGTACATCTGGAAAAGCTAATATTATATTAAAAAGTGTTTATTTTTTGTCTCGCAAAAACATCAATCAGGGATAAAATTGCAGATAAAGGTATTTCAACGATTTGTCGGAGAATATTCCCCAGCTTGTTAAATAGTTTGTAAGTTCTTGATTAAATTTGTGGTTTCCCCATTCGATTCCCCGTTTTCGATTTCCCGGAAAAAAACATCCCATTTAATTCCTGATTGCTGCTATTGCAATTGTATACCACCTCACTCTCTAATGGGACCAAATACTTGCCCAGGCCATTTCCAGTTTCGTGATTATGCAGGCTTTTTTTTCAAATCGACTGTTGATGAGTGACAAGCACAATAAAAAATTGAAAATACGCAAAATTTTCAGGGCTATATGGCTATATTCAGGGCAAAATGACCAGGGCTATATCTGACCCTATGGAGCTGGGGTGGGGGCTGGGATGCAATTTTGACTGCTTTGGCTATTACATTTGGAAAGAGAATTGACTTTGGAATTGAATGGCAACTGTTTTATGTAAAAAAGGTCGTTTTTCAGGTGCACCAGTTTACCAGTTTCTGGTGCATAAACCGACAGGGTTCTCTCTTAAATTGCTTCACTGAGAATAACATTTACTTCTTTTATCGTCAACTATGGTCTTCGCTGGTACAATCTCTGAGATAGCCTGGGGTTGAATCGAGCTAATCTATGACCTCGTCTACGAGTGTTATCTCTTTAAAACGTCAACCGTTATGTTATCCCACAATTATTGTTTATAGAATCAAGAAAAAACGGAGTATTTGTGAAACTAATGTTTCGCTATCTTTTCTTTTTCTTTCTCAATAGCAATCTCAAGACGTTCTTACTATGAATTTGGGAATTTTTAGTTTAAGGAGCGTAGCTATTTTCTTCTAGACCCTAAGCTAAATCGAAGCCTCCGAATATTTTTTACATTATAGTGGTGGCTTTAAAATTTTTACCAAAAAAAAATAAGTAGTCTAGGACAACCTCTCATCTTTTCTCTTTCTTATGATTTTTATTGTATTTCCTGTCTCAATTGGCAGTGTTCACATGTTCTTGATGCATCAATTTTTTCTTTCTTTTTTTTTCCTTTTTAATCGATCTCTAACAGAAAGAGAAAAACAAATCTACTGGAGAAAAAAAATCTTTGTTTTCTGTTTTACAGATCACTTCTTATCCATATTTTCCTTTTTTAGGAAAATATGGAAAATCATTTTGAAAGAATGGATTTTACTGGAAAATCCATATTTTCTATATATATATATATATATATATATATATATATGTTATATTTTAGAGGTAATTACTTGGCAAGAAAAAAAAAAAAAAAAAAAAAAAAAAAAAAAAAAAAAAAAAAAAACTGTCATCCTAATCCAGCAATTGATACAAATGTGCTCTTGAACGAGGTTTTGACCTTACTCATCTATCCAACTACCTAGGACCGAACAGTATAACCGAACCATCAACCAAATACATATGTCCAAATCCATATATATATATATATATATATATATATATATATATATATATATATATATATATATATATATATATATATATATATATATATATATATATATATATATATATATATATATATATATATATATATATATATATATATATATATCGATAAGAATTTTAATGATCATTAAATCATAAATTAAAAAACGATTATATTTTTACTTTTTATAAATTAACAGCTTTCAACTTTATATTTTCCTAGTCAATTGTTCTTGACCAGAATTGTTTTTCCAGTTAATTTTTAGTGGCGAATATACAAAAGCTATGTCAAAAGATTGGCATATTGGGCACTTTAGCTGTTGGCAATGTGACGAATCGCTAACGGGCCAACGATACGTCCTCCGTGATGAGCATCCATATTGCGTCAAATGCTACGAAATGAACTTCGCCAACACTTGCGATGAATGCAATAAACTGATTGGAATTGACTCAAAGGTAAGTTTTACCCCATTGTTACACACTCTGAACTTTCTCTAGAGGGTTCAACTCATATAGAAAGCTGAGTAATGGCTATAAAATAGCAAATCCCGGTACTTTCTAAATTTGAAACCCCCTCTCTTAAACTGTGAAAAAAGTCACGTGTCATTCAAAAATGTTAGTTACTTAAATATATATACGATCCTTCGTATTGTTGAGGTTCCCACAACTTTTTCAAAAACAAAAGATAGAGAAATGGAGTGAATCGATCTGGTTTGCGAGATTCCCCAAATTTCTTCTAATCAGATTGTTAGAATTCTACCAGTATGGCCTTAGATAGTTTCTAGGATTTTTTTTTTATACTTTTATTTTGCGCTTGCATATTTTATCTGGTTATTGAACGGAAACGAGCTCGTCTAATGGGGGGGTTTTCCTTTGAAAAATGTTCGTCAGCGGAGTTTGGTTAGTCAAGGCTAATTCTAATGGGAGGGTTTTCGAAACGACTAATTCTTATATCTTTTTTGAGAATTTCCGATTAATTTATCCAATGGGAAATTTAGTTAAGCTCTTGGTTAGCGGTCCGCGGGTGGCTTACCTGAGTGGAGGCTGAACTTCTAGAGTGGGGAGCTTAATCCAGGAATACATGTGGGGAGCTTGTATTAACGGCCATACTGATTCGAAATCGGATTGATGAGTTCCAGTTTCCCTTAGGAGCGAGTGGAGCCACAAGGACTATCGAGCTTGAGAAATATTAACACAAGAGAGTAAAATCAAATAATGATGCATTTATTGTACTTACATAATGGTCGCAGAATTCTTGGTTATATCAACAAATTAACAACATAGGAACTGATTCAAAGTTTGTATACTTCAAAAGTTTATTATAACGCAATCATGGTGCAAGACTCAAACTGAACTCAAACTAAAAACTGTAGAAGACTGTAAAAGACTCAAACTAAGACTCCAAAAAGACTCCAAATAGACTGATAATAGACTCATAGTAGACTGGCCCAAAATTGTTAAGTTCTAACTATCTATCCTCTGCAACTATACCGGAGGTTACGTTTAGGCGTTGCTGGAAGTATATTTTCTCGGTCCTTATTGGCTGCACTATTTGTCCTACATTACTATTGGACTGGCTCGCACCAATGAGCTACTTGGGTTTAATTGCAGTTTATGAGTTTAAAATGTCACTCTTGAATTTTTCTAGCAACTAAAAATTATATAATGCAACATTTTGCTAACTGGTATCGATTAATTTATGAATCTTTATCTATCATTTTGTTATTTTTTCGGACGATCTAAGTTCTGTATTGTAGCATTGTCCAAGCAGGGGGTCACTTGATTTTAATGAGAAGCATATTTTATTTATTTGTAAGTTTGTCAGGGATAATAAAATTTAATTTCACTAAGATAATTAGGTGTTAAATTTAGACTTCAGAACAATGCGACTAGCTTAAGCAAATATATTGTGTATCTCGAGCGACTACTTTTTTTGTATTGTAAATCTTACTCTCTAGACAGTTTGGTAGATTCGAGTACTTATTATTCGAACACAGGTGTTAGTCACCTGCCGTGCGAGATTTGGTCAAGCCAATATTTATTGAATATTTTGAAGACGGGGGGTCAGATTTACTTATTACATTTTCTGTGGGAAAGAATTTTGTTTAATTAACTGCGCTTATTTCTGTATTTTAAATTGAACGCTTGATCTTTGTTTGATCTATAGGTTACTAGAATTTTGAGTAAACATTCTTGTGTGATGTTATTTTATTGGGGTAAATTTTACTTGGGGAATTTTGATTTATTTTTTTTGAGAATCTATCCCATTACATAAAATAAATACCACTTTTAACTATGTCCTCATCGTTTTTATGCTCCTCCCAATTTCGAATTTGTTTTTTTTTTTTTTTTTTAAGAATTTATTTTGTTATTTTTAATTTAATTGTATACTGGTTGGTAAAATTAATATGTATTCTTATTTTTTTATATACTTGATTTCTCTACTAGACTATACATGTAACAACATCACTTTTAAAGTTTATGGTCTACTCACTCGATTTGGCGAAGGGGCCAAAGAGTTTCTGCATTAGGTTATGTGATTATATAGTAATTATTATTTCCTCCACCTAACACTAAGTTTACCTTCACCTGATACGATTATCTCATCACTGAAAATGGTACATTTTGCCTTTCTAATACTCGACTTTACTTTCACCTGACGCTAGAATGACACGATGAAATTTTTATTCCTTCACCTAATATGCTAATACTTCTACTTAGTTTTAACTAATCTAAGTTCGGCATTAATAATTGCTTTATTACCTAACGTGATACATATTTGCTACTTATAATGCTCATTTATACTTCTACCTGACGTTAAATAGGCACGATTATATTACTATCCCTTCACCTAATATTAAAATTCCTTCACTTGATGTTCTAATACTTCTATATGGCTCCAACTAGTTAAGTTCCGCTTTTGTAATTAGTTTATTTTTTAATGCTAGTTTATACTTCCACCAGACGCTATGTTTGTATGATAGGTATTTGAGATACTTTTCAAAAAAGCTTGTAACTACGTCTAAAACATCTAACTACACCTAAATTTTTAGCAAACTGAAATTAAAACAATTTGCGAGGAAAAGTTTGACACATTAACTAGACTTTAATATCAATGTCTGATTGCAACACTGAGCTTATGTAATTTACATTGATTTTCATTTGTTTCATGAAAAGCTCCTTATGTTCATTAAAGTTATTAGCTAGTTACATAATATTTCACACTTACTTCATCATTCTACGTGTCTATATTACTCACATACACTTTCACTCTACTCTGGGCTTGCGTTCACTTAATTACTGGGTTGGCTAATTGTTCATGGTTTGTCTTCTTGGCGTTTCCTTCCTGTCACTCGTTCTTTGGAACAGTGTTTATGTTGTTCGCAAGTATGACTGTATGCACAAAATTGTCCGTGCGTGGTTCATTACGTCATATACGAGGGGTTGATGTTGTAGATTCGTTGAGATGTCTATTAGGTACATAACCCTTGGGGAATTGATTACATGAAATGGGTATCTTGGTCGCTGAGCTGGGTATCTCTTCTTTGACACAGTTTGACCGGGGAAAATCAAATACTCGTACAGTCTGTGTTTCCCGTAAATTTTTCACGTTCAATCCATTTTTTATTTGGACTATGGGCTGTGTTTCTACATTTAACGTTATCTATGTCAGGATCAAAACTTGATCTAAGTGCCTTGGCTCGACGCATTGTCTTTGATTTTCAGTTCAATGATACACAATCATTGAGGGCTTAATTATGGAGATTAACACGGTAATAGCTGTTTGGTTCTCTTCTCTAAACACCTCATGTTGGGAAAAACTTTAGCACTTACGGATTATGTGTTCCACAAAAATTGATTATGTTCTTCATCTTATGGAGGATGGTTTGGTTTTGTGACGTCTAACAATAATTTGATAGTCAAAACTTAAACCTTTCGTCTTGGTTAACATATTGTCTCTGACATGTGGCTTAATATACATAGTCCTTGAGGGATTTATTCTAGGATTATTTTTGGCGTTCCAAACGTTTAATCTTAAGGCCGTTGCCGTCTAAGGATTTGACGGGTATTCATGCATTTTTACGGCATGACAGGTAGAAGCGGTTCTTTAGGTAATCATTGATTCAGGCATATATTTGTGTATAGGGTCCTTGATTCCCGGCACAGCTTGAGGTGAGATTACCTGGTACTGGGTTCTGGTTACCTGGATTGGTAATCAGCATATCGTCTCCAGGTATTTCCTTGGTGAGTACTTGTCGGTGGTTGTTGAATGATGAAAGTAGATGCTATTGGGTTGTATTCGTGTCGCATATTGGTACCCCATAATTAATCTGCATTGATTATATTTCTTCCTAGAATATAAATATCTGGGCAGAATCATACACTTTTTACAATTACATGATTTAAAACATATATCACAACCGTATACAGTTTTCGAATTGTTCCGCGTGGGCAATCTTCGAAATGATAGTTATTATTCAGGGTACTAATAACATTGATTTAGTGCAGGCATGGATAAATACAACTATAGGAAATAAGGGCAGATTTCATGCTTTCATGCAGGTTGCCGAAATCATTACAATACTAAAGTATAAATAAGGTAATCATTAGAAAAATTATTATGGTTAAAAAAAAATAACACTATAGAAATGTAAAGTTTGGTGGAAATGTTCATTCACGTATATATGTGTATTTGTCACATATTTAATATTAAATACATTTTTTAAATATTATTCAATACTTATTTACTTTAAAATTTACTTTTCTCTTATACTACTATTTGCGAGGTAGGCACTATGGTTTATGTGAGAGGTCTTGGTCTACTATAAATTTACAACTCTTTATTGTCTAAGCGTGTTCATATCACTTAAAAAAATATGTCTTTGGCATTGGCCGGGATTGAAAGAACAAAAAGAAAAATTTGTGAAATGCAGTAGCCATAATTATGCCCTATATTAGAATTATCGCGAACCCGGCCGCCCTTTATCTTTTTTTTTTTTTTACTTTAAGGTGTCAAATGAATGGCGGGGTGTTTTTTTTTAAAAAAAATATTCTATTTGTTATATTGCTGGTATATCTTTACCCGTTTTAGTAAAAAAACAATTCCTAAATTTATTTAAAATGCGATTCGTATAGAGTACGAGATTATGAATACGAATCCTATCGTCAGGAGGGTATGCCACCAAAAATGTGTCGAAAACAGTCCATATCTACTTTCCACGTATGTTCGTATTTGGCCTTCATTTGTAAGTAGGTGACTTTGAGAGTCTAAGGAGTGGTTTATTTTTGTTAGTGGTATTGGTCCCTTGATGGTCTATAGTTATTGATCAGTTAAATTTTATCAAATCGAACTTGCAAATGTTGGTACTATTATACTATATATTTAATGTATTGAAGTTGTTTATCTTGGTACGGAGTATGTTTTTGCTTGTTTTTATGAGGGGAGTTTGTACCGTGGCTTCTTTGGTCACCAGTCGGCATCCTTGTTTTATTGTTATTGTTCCCACGTCTTGTAATAGTAGTTCAGTTCTGTAGCTTGGATCGATTCTCTCCGTGTTATTATAACATGAGATAGTCCCAACTGTTTCTTTTGGAACAGAAAATAGCCACAGATCATTTCTAAGGTGAATAAATATTTCTCTTTTATTACTGCCTACTAACGCTTCGCATGAGTTGGGAATTTCTTCTTGTTGAGTTTCTTTTAAAAATATATCCAACACACAAGATCCGGGTTTTACATTATAAATGGGTAGTGTTATTTGACAGACTAGGTTTTTGAATGCTACACATTCCTTTAGGTCCTGTGGATTAGCTAAGGCATATTTCCTCCTATCTTGATCGACTAGCAGGTAATCCGCTTCGGGGGTAATAGTCATGAACGAATTAGTTCTACCTATGTTGGCTGGAAATGTAGAAATTTTATACAAGTCATATATTGATTGTTGATTTATTAACGGGATTGTTACCACTGCAAATAATTGTTCGTTTATCTCTGTGATGTGAACCTTCAGCTTGGTGTAATAGTGAAATAAGTTTGCTACTTCCGGTTCTGTTGGTAGGTGTAGTCCAAACGTTAAATGCGTTTTTATTTCATCCAAAATATTTCTTAGGTTCGAAGGATCCACTAGGTCATATGACAAGGTTCCTCCGGAAAGGGCAAATAATGCAAATTCAAATTTGCTAACGTTAGTTGCCAGGTTAAGCAAGGACATAGTTACTATGTCTAGTGATACCATGGTGAGGCTCGAATCGGTAATCACGCGATCTACTTCATTTTTCAAATAATTCATTATGTTTACTGTTTTTGATATTTTCTTTGAGATTGCCTCAATTTTGTCTCTCTGGTAATTGGCTATGCTGGCTTGTATTTTTTGGACATGTAATGTTACGTTCATGGCGTTATTCAGTTTTCCTACGTTTTCCCTTAGTATATTTAGATCTTCTTCAGTTGAAAGCCCAAACAAGCATGAGGCTAGTTCTCCCATGATTGGTATTAGACTAACTGATCTTCGACATTTGTTTCTTCGAAAAAATACTTCGAAGATTCTTGTTGTACTTTGTTTTAGTTTTTGTATTTCTGTATTGAACAATTCAAATAGTGCTTGCAATCTCTGTCTATATAAGATTAGGAAGGATTGGTGAATTGATACTCTTAGAGTGTTTTTCTCGTTTAGCTCAGGTAATGGTTCGATATCTTCCTTTGCTGGCTCATCGGCCATTGCTAATCTAGCACACGTACGTTTACCGTCTATTGTCCAACATTTCTTGTGTGGGTAATCATCTTCTTCCTCCTTTTTAGTTTTATCTTTCTTTTCTTCTGGTTGAATTGCCTGTACCTTTATCGGTTGCAGTTCTGTATGCCTTACTGGGAGTCTTGCTCTTAAGCCTATAGTAAATATGCCAATTGACTAGTTGCGGTAAAACATGGGTCCAGTTGACCAAGTCCATTTTGTATGTATCGTGGGTCTTAGATAAGTTATTGTGGTCAAATTTCTAGGTGATTCCTTGCTAAGTACGGTTGTTTCTGGGGCTGTGCTTGTCGTAGTTTCCGACATTGAGGATTGTATATCTCTTACTGGAGTGTCATAGATGGGCGTGGGTGTTTTGGTGGCTTTTCTTTTTCTTTCGGTAGCCTTTTTATTCTTTTCATTTTGTTGTATATTTGAGAATTTTAATCCCATTAGATTGATAATTTTCTTGTAATCATTTTCCTTCGTGAGTTTTGATATTATTCGCCTCGTAATATTTTGTTCGGCATGATCTTGCCACAATTCCTTAAGGATGGTCCATAGGCTCGGTAATTCATTTAGCATGGCGTAATTCCCATCATAGAGTTTATTCTTCTTATAAGTTGCCAAAAGGGGATCGGTAGTATATTTTGCCGTGGTATATTCGTCTATAGATCCGTCCATACTGCTTAATTCTCTTTTTCTCCTGTTTCCTATATTGTTAGTTCCCAGAGCTTTGTCGATTTCTGCCATTTTCTTGTCAAAATCGTCTACTATGAATTTTGACTTTAGTTTGGGAAGAATGGGAGGTAGATTTCTTGTATTTTCCTTGTGGTGCATATCCTTTGTGGTCTGCAAGCTTTTGTCCGATCTTAAGAATTGGAATATAGAATCCTTTAATTCATTGGTGTTCTTCTCCAGTCTCATTACCTGTTGAAATAGGGTTTCAAACGGTTTGGGATCCAGTTTCATAAATATTTTCCAGGCATTGTGGCTTGCAAGTAACGAGTTCTCATGTTTGAAGATTATTCCATGTTTTACGATGTCTTGGGCTATAGTTTGGGAAATGAAGATTGTTATGACCTTTGTTATTCAAATCCTTTTTGCTTTTTATTGAATTAATATTTAAGTATGCATTATATAGGAAGAATTATTATAATTGATAATTTAACGAGAGCTTAGATTCCTATCATTTGTTTTTCCTTTTTTTTTTGGGGGGGGGGAGACAATATACGAACGATAAATTATATTTTTAATATTTTATAATACTTTTTTTTTTCCGAAAGAAACAAGGTGAGATTAAGAGATGTTGTCGTTCAATTTTTTACCCTGCTCATGGTCGTCGTATTTTTGATTCTTAATCTGGAGGGGATAGGTATTTTAATTACTTTCACGTAAAAATTTAATTGTTTTAACGTAAGAGTAATTGGGTTTTAATTATTTGATTGTTTTATCTTTTTTGTTTTCTTGATAACTTTTGATTTTGAGTGATAAGTTTTAATTATTTTAAAAACAATTTCGTTTCTTCTCGCTCTATATAGTGCACTGTTTGGATTGTACAAGTACTGTTTGTAATATTTTATTTCTTGGAGGGGGTCGTGTTTACCTTGATATTTTACACAATTTGGGTTTTCTTCAATTTTATAAACGAGTTTTTGCTTTCTACATCTGTCGAGAGGTAATAAATCTGTCTGGCAAGGACCTTAAACATACCAATATTTAATTTTATATAGTTTTTGCAACTTTCTTATCTCGTGTTGAACTAAATAATGGTACTAGCCCTTTCTGCCGTTACATTTTATTCCTAATTTGCCTCTGGATGGTCGATATTTGGGCGTATTTGCTAGGCGTAATCCGAAGATATATGATCCTATGTTGTATTTCCTTAAGTCGTACTTAACGTCCCATTTTTTTCGCGAGGATTTTCTCCCCTGACTTATTCACGATAATCATTGCAGCCGAGTACACGATATTTACCTTGGCATGTTTAATGCATATGAACTCCGTGTCAATAATTGCCTTGGCCATTCTTCTTAAACAAGATTTATTTTACATTTATATTTTATTAATTTACGATCTACTTTTTTTTTCAAGATTTGTTATGATTATTTTGCACTCTGGGTAGAATTCAAATTACCTTTTAGCCAGCATTTCCTTAATACTTCAGGTACTAATTAGTCCGACCATAACTTGCTTAAAGCTCCATGTTAACCAATGATGAATATTTACTTTGTGTGGAAAAACAAGGCAACTTCAGGTTGAAGTTGAACTACTTTTTCACCGGTGCCACCTTGCACCTAGCTATTTGTTTGTTCGAACATAATTTTATTCCTAAAGTTCCGTACTCTAGTTTAACGACTTTGCGGTCGGTTTTTTAGTCTTAAAAGTATAGAGGTTTTCGAGAAACTACACTTTTTTCAATATTTTGATAAATGTATTTAGACCTTGTGATATTTATTCTAATTCGTAGTTCCATGAATATTATCGCAATACTGGTTTATCATGTATTTTTTGATATTAATCGATTTTCATGGTTATAACACTTCGGGTAATATTATAGAGTTCTTTCGTCATTCATTTTAGCAAGGTTGTTTATTTATAAAGTTTCTCCCACTGAGGTTGGGTTTTAATTTCAATATGGGTGCATCATCCGGCAGTGCCGCCTCTGAATTTGGAGATTTAAGCATATCTAGAAGTCGATAATTTTCCCATGAAGAAATATTTGGGCTGAGAAATTGAAGTTCAAATACTATGTCATTTTTACCGTTTTCAGGTATATTTAGGTGCATTAAATACACTAAAAGTTGGTTTGGAAGGTGCAGGCCTTCCAGAGTAGCGGTTATGTCATTCCTTCGCATATTTTGACGAATGACTTTCCGGCACAGCTGAGATAAAGACAATGGGTCATTTATTGTCTTTACTACGGAGAAACTTAAGTTCACGTGTGATTGGCAACAGCATAGTTGCTCGCGTATTATTACGTCTAATCCAGGGACTATTTTTCTTCCAAGATTTTCATCTTCTTGGAAGAAATTCAGGGTTATTTCCTTTATGTCTTTGTAATCTCTTGGGGTAACCTGAAAAATTACTGGTGCCATTGAAGGGTTTATCGGATTCAGGTACGTGTTATTTACACAGTTGACGTATAGGGTTTTAAGAAAGTTTTCACCTTTTAACGTATGTCCTTCGTCTATTAGTATGGAGGGGAATTTAATGGGCCAAATCGTAGTTATGTTATTATCGTCTTGATCGTACCACATATTATTGGCGATATATTCAGACAACGAGCTATACATTGTTGAAGGGATATATTGTATTAAAGCTCGGAAGGCCAGGTTGGCACTTTGTCTAGTGTGCTCCAGTGTTCTTGTCATCTCACGTGCGCTAAAATTATAAAACACTAGGCTTGCCGTTAATCTAAGGACCACTCTTTGTTCCAACCTTGTCTTTCGAGTCCTTAGAAGATAATATAATCTTTGACAATCAAGATTTTCTACTGCCTTAATAAGTTTCTCTTCTTTCATTAAATTGTCAACAAGTCCCCAGTCCTTGAGCGGAGCATTAAGATTGTCTACGCTGTCTTATTATAAGTTTCCAAAAGATTGCATTTTCCCGTCTACGTTCATTTAATCGTTGATGGCTTGGGTATCTTATCATGGTTACTATGATTGTTTTACTAGATTTTAGGTTCAATATAAGCACATACCGTAAGGCTGCGTGTTCCGGCGTTTCTCTTAACCTTTGGTTGAAGGTTAGTTACACACCGTATCTGGAAATGTGTTCTTATTTAAGATTTACCAGTAATTACGAAATAAATCAACCAAATATGAAAAAGGTTAATATGACTAATGGACGGTAATAGAATGGTTAGGTGCCTTTAATTGGACAATATTTGTTATCATTTTTAGCTGTTCTTAGTTTATTCCTCTAATTCATGATATTTAACTTTCACTGGTATTCTTGGGTTCCTTTTCCTATTTGAGTTGATCTTCGTAGGAAATGCCTCGGCACGGTGCCTGAACACGAAACTAAATTACTCGCGCTCCAGCACCCTGTCAACGTATATCCCACGCATCGGAATTTTTGTCCATTATTATTCCATATTCTCGTATGGTCACTTATGTTTTCACATTTCCTTTAATGGTGGGGGTTAGGTAGGGTAATTTTTGTGGGTCGCATAATTAATTTTACTATTTTTTTTGCATTCTTTCTTCTGTTCTAGATGTACTTCGCAAGAGATATCCAGACTCTGCACACTTCCCCCAAACAATTGACAGGAAAAGCATACAGAGTGAAAGCATTCCCCACGTATCAGGCTTCGTCTCCTTTTTTTTTTTCACTTCATATTCTTTCACGGTCACTCGTCGTCACATTATTTTCCTATGGTAGGGATGAATTGGGGTAATTCTTGCGGGTCACTTTTTATAGAGAGGTTAGTTGATCTTCTCGTGAGAGTTCCCCGGTCAAACTGTAATGACCAGTGAGACAAACGTAACACAGGTCACAACAGCTGCCCGCCGGCTCCCCACGACTTACGG